>NC_143555.1:126557500-126722500 GCF_054136105.1 Typopeltis vanoorti
AATGAAACAGATGGAACAGGATAACATACTTTTGAGTTGGATCAGTGATTGGCTGTCAGATAGGTATCAGAAAGCTGTATATGGGGGTGTAGTATCCCAAAGGAGGAAGGTCACTAGTGGTGTACTGCAGAGGTCAGTTTTAAGACCTCTGCAGTACACCCATCCCAATATCATCAACATATATTAATGATATCAGGATTGGTTTAAGTAGTGATGTGTAGCAGTTACTAATGTTGCAAAATTGGGAAGAGCAATGTAGAGTCAAGCAGATGTTATGGCCTTATAGAAGGACCTGAATAGATTGCGTGAATGGGAAGGTAAGAGGAACTGTCAGTTCAATGTTGCAAAGCATAAGGTTTTAAAATGTAGTAAGCAGTGATGGGATACACAGTATACACTGTACAAACTTTAAAAGTAGAAGAGATCTGGGAGTGGTGGTGGACAAGGACCCAACATTCAGGTGCCAGATTGCACAAGTGGTCACACTGGATCAGGGCTGCATTTATACTTTTTTAGGCTCTAGGTGCAACATCATAATGAGGCCCCAAAAGAACAAGTCTATTTCAGTTAATCAAATTCAAATGCATTTTTTTTTTATTTTTAGTTTATTGAAAATAAAAGCCCACATTTCATAATAACTCATTTTAATAAACTAAAAATAACACAACTTTGATATACATATATTTCCATTTAAATATATATATGTATACTAAGGGGGGCTCCCCCCCCTAGTATACATATATTTCAATTACATATTTTTCAATTTGTTCATTAACGATATAGGAAAGGATCTGAGAGGAAGTGTTTACTTGTTTGCTGATGATGCAAAGTTGGGTAGAGCAATTGTGAGTGCACAGGATGTCAAAATTTTGCAGGATGATTTGGATAGTTTGTAGGACTGGTCTAGGGAAAAGGGATGTCAATTTAATGTGGCCAAGTGTAAGGTTATGCATTTTGGAGTGAAAAGATTAGCAGCAGTATATCACATTAGTGGAACCGTACTCCAGGAGATTGATGAGGCCAGGGATTTGGGAGTGTTGGAGGATAGGGAGTTGAAGTTTATGGGGCACATTGCAAAAGGGGCTAAATCAGCTCATCAAATCACTTGGTTACTGAAAAATACTTTAACAAGCAGAGACAAACAAGTTATTGTTCCTCTATATCTAGCCCTGATAAGATCCCATCTGGACTACTGTGCCCAAATATGGGCACCAGGGTTTCTTCTTGATGGGGAGGATCCAGAGACGAGTGACCAAGATGGTGGCAGGTCTGTGGAATGAACCTTATGAGAACAGATTGAAAATTTGTTGGTTGCAAAAATTGGTTGATAGGCGGAAAAGGGGTGATATGATTGAGACATTCAAATTACTGAAAGGTTTCTATAAGATTAATCCGGAAGATATTTTTGAGAATAGGACTGGTAGTGGGAGGACTAGGGGCCATACATGGAGTGACCAAGATGGTGGCAGGTCTGTGGAATGAACCTTATGAGAACAGATTGAAAATTTGTTGGTTGCAAAAATTGGTTGATAGGCAGAAAAGGGGTGATATGATTGAGACATTCAAATTACTGAAAGGTTTCTATAAGATTAATCCGGAAGATATTTTTGAGAATAGGACTGGTAGTGGGAGGACTAGGGGCCATACATGGAAGCTGGGCAAGAATGTCTTTAACAAGGGTGTAGGAGCTAGGTTTTTAACTTGGAGAGTGGTAAATGAGTGGAATAAGCTGCCAGAGTCTGTTGTGGGTGTTATGACCGTGAATGAGTTCAAGGCGAGGTAAGATAGATACTGTGTGAATGCAAAATAGTTGTTCTTGACATGATGTTAGGGCCTCCCTCGAAGAGTCTGTTGACTCCTTGGAGTTGCTCGAAATAATAATAATAATAAAATAATAATCATTTATTCGTTGTAAAATTTTGTCCCACACAACTGTTAAAATTGCTGTTTCTGAATTGTCAAAATGATGAGCTCTAATTTAGAAATAGGTTTTCATAAGACAAAATGGATACTTCAAGTAATGCCTCTTTAATTGTTTATATTCACGGTTTCAAAGCAATACAGTATTAGCTCTTGTGGACCACCTCGTTTCACTTAATCTTTTAACTGTTAAAGGTTTTTTTTTTTCCCAAAAAATTTAAGGAGTGTACTCCATCTTCTTGTTGAAGATGAAAAGTAAATACATATACATATAATACATATAATACAAGCCATTAGGAAAAAGAAAACCAGGACGTCCTCTTAAACGATTCAACAATGACTTCTAAGGCCGGAACAGGCCATACTAGGCCTAAATCCTTGATACGTATGATGATGATGATGATGACATATATACGTTTTGAATAAACAAAAATACTGCACTGCTTCTGGATAAGATTCTGTGGCATAGTTGCCAATTCAATTTTAATGGATCAAATCTTCATCCCATTCTACTTTTCATGATGCAATTATCCCCTTTGCCGTCAATCCCTGAATGGCGATTTTAGAGCCATTAACGGATCAACTGTGGTGGAAAAACCTTTGACTACACGTGTACTGTGTTACTTGGAATGTCATTTACTGTCCTACGATATATGATTTTTTTTTTCCTGCATTATTATTGTGTCTTTCCCCAAAAATAAAAAAACCAATTTCACATGTGCGAAAATAATCAATCCTGAAATGACCAGAGATCAGCCTTTGCAATGAATCTATTTAGTAATAGTAAATTTGCTGCCTTTTATTCTTCAAATCAGTGTCACGGAACAAGACAACTTTATGTTCTTTCACTTTACTGACAATATAGAAGAATTTTTTTCAAGAAATTTTCAAATGTTTGTTTCATTTAAAATATTGTGTTAAATATTTATATTTTTTAAATAACATTTATTGAAATAAATATGACATTTCGCTTTCTTTCCTTGCAAAATACCATTATATGGATCATAAAATTTCAAATTTAGGAACTTTTTTGTTTTCTTTTTTTTTGTGTACAACAAATGATGTTAAACTGCATTATTCGGGGTTTCCGATTGCAAGTCTTTAATACCAAGAATTTATATCCAATGGTATTTTATCAGAGAGTCTCCTTTGTCTTTTGCTTAAAACTGCAACAGATTTAAAAAAAAATTTTTTTTTTTGTTTTATTAGTATCTGCATTACTATAATATCCAGTGTAACCACTGTAGATATGCTGAAAATATAACATGAAGGATATCCTATACAAAATAATTCAAAATTTATGTCATTTTGAAGATTTTCTACTGCATCTAGCTCCCTTCTCCTCTCCTGGAACTCAATTACATAACTACTTTAAATTTTTACTGGTTTGAAAGCTTTCAGACAGTATTCAAAATCGGTCACTTCAGTTTACTGTTTTGACAAAAAAAAATAAAATAAATAAATAAATAAAATAAAATAAAGCAATAATATTGTTGTGCTGTCGAAGCTTCTAATTCTGTACTATTTCTTTGCAATCAGTTGTTCAGCAGTCTGCTGAAATTTCAGTGGTATTATTTTTTTTATTTATTTATTTTTTTTAATTCTAAATATTACTACGTCTTTGAAATACTCCATAATAATCCTCTTAGCCGGAGGAAAAGCTAAACTCAGATTACTCTCACTGCTATTGAGAAAGACAAAAGAGCAACATGGTTTTGTGAAGGGTAGAGCTTGCCTTAGCAATATGCTCACTTTCTATAATGAAGTAACAATGAAGTTGGATAAAGGAAATCCTTTTTTCAGTGATCCTGCTGGACTTTGCAAAGGCATTTGACAAGATTCCACATGGAACTCTGTTGCGTAAATTGGAGCAAATGAGTATAGATCCCAGACTAGTGATTTAGATTAGAGGGTGGCTAATGGATAGATATCAAAGAGTGGTTTATGGTGGAGCAGAGTCCAGTAGAAGGCAGGTGACTAGTGGTGTGCCTCGTGGCTCAGTGCTTGGTCCTCTGTTATTTAATTTGGACCTATGTTATTTAATTTGTACACCAATGATATTGGGAATAGTTTGAAAGGAGATATCCACTTGTTTGCTGATGATGCAAAACTGGGAAGAGCGATAGTTGATTCAGATGATGTGGATATCTAACAGGATGACTTAAATAGGCTGGTGGTTGGGCTAAACTAAATGGCTGCCAGTTTAATGTGGCCAAATGTAAGGTGAAGCACTTCGGAAGGATGAGATCACATGCTGTTTACTATATTGATGGAACTGAACTGCAGGAGGTTGATGAGGTTAGGAACTTGGAAGTTATTGTGGACAGAGAACTTATGTTTCGAGGGCATGTGAAGTTTTGGCAAAGGTTGCCAAAACTTCACATCAGATTACATTTATTGAGGAACACTGACAAGCAGGGATAAGGAAGTGATTGTCCCACTTTATAAAGCATTAATAAGACCTCATTTGGACTATTGTGCACAGATCTGGTCACCTTGATTTCTTGGTGATGTGGAAATGGTGAAGAGGATTCAGAGGTAGGTTACGAAAATTGTTGCAGGCCTGTGGGATGTCTCCTACGAGGATAGATTCTTCATCTGTGAGTTTCAAAAAAACTAGTTGATAGACATATGAGAGGACATATGATAGAAGCATATAAATTATTAAAAGGGTTTTATAGGATTGATACTGATAACCTTTTTAAGACCAGTGAAGGAAGGAAGAGAACAAGGGGTCATCCCTAGAGATTGTGTAAGAGTGTGGTTAACAAGGGTGTTAGGACTACATTTTTTGCTTGGAGGGTTGTAAATGGGTGGAATGCATTGCCAGAGGTAGTTGTGAATGCTTCATCTGTGAATGAGTTTAAGGGGGAAGTATGACAGATATTGTGTGAATAACGGTTAGTATGTCAATGTTGGGTCTCCCGCGATGAGTCTTTTGACTCCATGGAGTCACCTTACATAATAATAATAAAAATTTCCCCAGAAATCACACTAAATTGCCTAGCTGTAATGCATAATACATCAAGAATGTCTTGTTTCGTTTTCCATTATTGATTACAGACATCCTAACACAGAATAATTCTGACATATCTTTTACAGGCTGTAACAACGATTATACCAAAATGATTTCTTAATTTACAGTGATCAGTTTCATTTTTATTATCAAAAAATTATAAATAATTTAATACAATTATTTTGAAAGAAAAAAAAGATTTGAATTATTTAAAAGAAAAGGCGCATATGTATTACATAATCATTTATGTTTTTTTTTGAGGGGGGGGGGTTATAGACCTATTCCTTTCAGCTCTAGTAACAGTCCGTAAGTTAACAAAAATTACTGAGAAAGTGAGAAACTCGCACGGCCAGTAGATGCACTAAAAAGTCCATAACAATAGCCAAATACACACAGAAATTAATTTTATTTTATTATTATATTTTTCACCTTTCTGATTGCTTTACAGATGTTCAAAACATTTTATTCTGATATTGCTTTTGTAGGATGAAACTGTTTTTTAAACATTAATTTCCCCAATATTCCATAATTGAATGATTTATACTTATTAGGAAATTATTATTATTATTATTATTATTAAACAAGACCTCATGGAGTCAAAGACTCATCTAGGAGGTCCTTTTATCTCACACACATCTCATCATACCGGGTCTTAAACACATTCAAACTCCTTGCAGACACCACACTCTCAGGCAAGGCATTCCAATCATTCACAACTCTGCACGAAAAAAACCTGCCTCTCACTCCCCTACTCACACCCTCTTTATACAGTTTCCAGGGATGACCTCTGGTTCTCCCCTGATCTCCCACTATTCGCTGTAGAACTTCTCCACCATTGATCCTATAGCAACCCCTTACCAACTTGTAGGTCTCTATCATATCTCCCCTCTTCCTTCTCTCCACTAGTCTCTGCAAATTACATCTTTTCAATCTTTCCTCATACTCGACATTCCAGAGGTCAGAAACTACCTTAGTCAGTCGCCTTTGGACCCTTTCCAACATCTCCTCATCCTTCTGAAAACCAGGTGACCAAATCTGGGCACAATAGTCCATGTGTGGCCTAATCAAAGCCTTATACAATGGAACAAGAATCTCCCTACTTCTACACGTCAGTGTCCTCCTCATCATTCCCAGAAGTCTTTGTGTTGTCTTCACAATTTTGGCGATGTGACCCCTAAATTTTAGATCCTTATCCACTATCACTCCCAGATCTCTTATTTCCTCTACTTCCAACAATATATTCTTACCAAGCATAAATTCTGCATCCCATCTTTGTTTTCCAAATTTTAAAACCTTACATTTTGCAACATTGAACTCACACCCCCATTTGCTTGCCCAATCACTCAATTTATTCAAGTCTTCTTGCAAGGCCACAACATCTTCACTACTCTTTATGGTTCTTCCCAACTTTGCATCATCTGCAAACAACTGAATATCTCCATCCAAATCTTCGCCAATATCATTAATATACAAGTTAAATAGTAATGGCCCTAAAACAGATCCCTGAGGCACTCCACTAGTGACTTTCCTTTTCCTGGATATTGCACCCCCATACACAACTTGTTGATACCTATCAGATAGCCAGTCTCCAATCCAATGCACTAATCTAATATCCAACCCCATCTGCTCTAGTTTGACTGTCAACTTATCATGAGGCACTCTATCAAAAGCTTTTGCAAAATCCAAGTATATTACTGTGTATCCTTCTCCTCTGTCCAAGGAAGCAGTCTCTTTATTGTAATAAGTAAGTAGATTACTAAAACACGACCTCCCTTTAGCAAATCCATGCTGTCCATCAAAGATTATACCATTGTTGTCAACCCAACTCTGGATTCTAGCTCTCACAAGCTTCTCCAACAACTTAACCACAACACCCGACACACAGATAGGCCTATAGTTTGATGCTTGAGTTCGATCACCTCCTTTATGAAGTGGCACAATCTTGCCCTCCTTCCACTCTTTAGGGACTTGACCAAGTGCAAGACTCGTATTAAAAAAATATGTCAAGGCAGGTGTCAACTCTCTGGCACATTCCTTCAGAATACGTGGTGATATATTATCAAGTCCCACAGCCTTATTTACATCTAGTTTACTCAACTCCCCAAACACCTCTTGCTCACTTACAGTCAGTCTCTCCTCCCCATCATCAACTGCTCTTAATCTCTCCATGAAGTCACATTCACAAGATTGAAAGATCTTTATGAACTGCTCATTAAGTATCTCCACCACACATTCTGCAACAGCTGTCTTTATACCATTTCCTCCAATCAATGTCATCCTTCCATAATCATTCTTTCTTTTGCTGGCTACATATCGAAAGAACTCCCTAGGATTCTTTTTAGCTTCATTAGCTGACTGCTGTTCATACCTCTCTTTAGCTACTCTCACCAACCAAGTCACTCTCCTTGCCTGGTCTTTGTAGAACTCATGAAATTGGTTACTTCCACTTCTCTTATGCTGCCTCCACAATGCCCTTTTTCTCTGTATTGCATGCTTAATCTCTTTATTCATCCATCTCACACCTAACTTATTTAACCTTCTCACCCGTGGTATACATTTAGACATTGCATCCACTAAATATTTTTTGAAAATCCCCCAAGCTGCATTGATCTCTTTTCCAGCTAACTCCTCATTCCATGCTACACCTGCAAGCTGTCTCCTGAGCTCTTCATAATCACCCCCCTTGTAGTTCCACATATACCCTTTTTTCACAGGGGTCCTTGCACTGCTGGCAACCACCCAAGTAATCACCTCATGGTCACTTTCACCAATTGGTGGATGATTTGATACCTCATTGATAATTACATCCTCCGATGAGATGACCAAATCCAAGACCCTTAATCCTCTTGTGCCCTCTGTTACATACTGTCTGAGGTAGTTATCCCTCAAAAACTCAAGAAACTCATTTTCTTTACTTCCAGTTGCTATCTCTTCATTCCAGTCTATATTGCCATAATTAAAATCACCCATAATGATCACCCTTTTCTTATTTGCTTGGCTTATTTGACTATACATTTCACTATCACCACCATCCACATTACCAGGTCTATAACAACATCCCACCAAGTATTTTATTCTATTCACCTCTATCTCACACCATACTGCCTCAAAACCACTGGCCCCATTTCCCCCTTGCATCTCTACCTTGTATGGACATAACTCTTTCTCTATCATCAATAGCACTCCCCCTCCCTTTTTACCCCTTCTATCCTCACGAAACACATCATACCTTTCCATCTCTATTCCTGTCAGGATGTCATCCTCATCTAACCATGTCTCACTTATTCCGACAATCTCTGGGTGCACAGACGCAATTAGTGCAACCATTTCATCCGCCTTGTTTCTTATACTTCTAGCATTGGTATACAAACACAACAACTCATTTCTGGATCTACAGCTAGTTCCACTGATACCACTCACTCGATGTGATCTCTCCATGCTGGCCTGGGGCCATTTCCCTTTCTGCTTCTTCATTTTAGAACCCTTTGCAATTCCATCTGTTTCCTTTTGATCCCTGATCATCCCATTACTTTCCTGCCTACACATTCTCTCACCTCCTCTTGGAACATCCACCTTTCTCACGCTGTGTATCCCTGTCCACCCTGAGCCTCCCCGTTTCCCTGCTCCTCTTGCACACCCATTCTCTCATTATCTATACTCATACCACTCACTTCCACATTCATTTCCACTCCTTCAATCTCTCCTGTCTTACTCTCCTGCTCTTCCACATCACTCCCCTCTTGATCTGATTCATTCTCTCTATTCACTTCTCTACCTTCCAGCAGCAGTCTCTCCAAGCGACTCACACCATAACCACTCAAATGCAGTCCATCGCTCCCATACAGCTCACTTCGTCCCTCAAACTCATTCCACACATTAACAAACTGTACTCCCATCTCCTCACACATTTCAGCCAGAATATCATTCATAATCCTTGCTCTCCACCTCATTTCACCACAATCATACCTAGGCAACACACTGACCACCCTTCCTGTCACACTATTCTCCTTTATCTTTCCAAGCAGTCTCCTGACATTCATTTTGACATGCTCTTTGTTCTCTCTCAAATCATTTGTTCCAATTAATACAATTAACTCTTTTGCTCGTTCCCGCCTCATGTTCAATGCCTCAATCACTCTACTCATTTTACCGCCTGGAAAACATACCTTGTGCATTTTATCCTCTAGCACACCTTTAATAATGGAGTCGCCATACAACGCCACTCGCTCATCTTTTGTTAACTCTTTCATGCCATCATGATTTATTTTAATAGTTTTGACCTGCATTCTCTTAATTTCATTCCGCATCCATTTCATTTCTTGCTTCATCCAATCCAATTCACCTTCTGAACCTCGCGACACATTCACTCTATCATTAAATCTTTCTAACTTTCTAACTCTCGACCCTCTCTTCTCACTTTCCCTCTCATTCATCCTTCTTTGTTTCCGTACTTTCGGTCCAACATACGTCCAACTTTCACTGTCATTCTTCTCACTTTCACTCTCACATATCTTTCTTTGTTTCCGTACTTTCGGACTAACATGCGTCCAACTTTCGCTATCATTCTTTTCACTTTTACTGTCATTCATCTTTCTTTGGTTTAGTACTTTCGTTCCAACATGCGTCCAACTTTCGCCATCAGTCATTCTTTTTTCGCTATCATTCATTCTTTCGATTTTTTTTACTTGCGGTTTCTGCACCACGCCATTTCTACTTTCATTCGTTCTCTCAATTTCGTTTCTTTCCGCCTCACTTTCGTCCCTTTTAACATCCGTTACGGTTGTCAAATCGCTCTTTTTCTTTTTTCCTGATTTTTTAACATTTTTTCGCCTGTCTTTCTCGCCATTCTCTTTCAAACGTGCACTCACGACACAATCGGTACTAGCACTTTCTGTCATCAACTTCATATTCGCATTCATCAATTCCTCGTTCAGGTCACATTTCGCACACACCCTTCTTCCATCCGCACTAAACATCCACAAATCATTTATGTAATCGAAGGAATACATATAACAGACCTCACACTTAACGAACCTACTGAAATCCAAATTAAAATCATGGAATGACAATGCAGCCGCCATTTTTTTTTTCTCTGCAGGTTACTAGGTCTAATATTAACGTTTTCGTATTTAGTTTAAGCAAGAAAAAAAACCCACACTAATACTATCGGTAGCGTACAACGTTTACAGCCGCTCTTACTTAAACAATTACGCATATATACTTAATTATTCCTAGTAAAACTTATCTGAATCAGGAGCTCTTCAAAGCACGTTCGTAGCGCCTGACCCACTAGCGCCCTGGGAGAGTGAATTTAGATTAAGAGTGACTGACCTGCAGAGGGAGATAGATGAGTTGAAAGAGGAGGTGGAATGTCTTGTGAATGAGAGCAGAAGTATGAAAGATAAGATTAGGAGAATGGAAGAGATAAATGCAAGGCGAATCAGAGTAGGAGAGAGAGAGAATTTAGGGAGTATGAGTGAGAGGTATGGGGGTGCTAGAAGAGGAGAGAATGGAAACAGTAGAAGAGAGGGAATGAGAGAGAGGTATGGGAATGCTAGCAGACGAGAGGATGGAAACAGTAGGAGAGACGGAATGAGAGAGAGATATGGAAGTGCTAGAAGAGCAGAGAATGGAAACGGTAGGAGAGATGGAATGAGAGAGAGGTATGGGAATGCTAGAAGACGAGCAGATGGAAACAGTAGTAGGAGAGACAGAATGAGAGAGGGATATGGAAGTGCTAGAAGTGGAGAAAATGGAAACAGTAGGAGAGAGGGAATGAGAGAGATGTATGGGAATGAAAGAAGAGGAGAGAATGGAAACAATAGGAGCGAGGGAATGGTAAGAGGTATAATGTATGGCGACTCAATGATCCGTGGTGTTCAAGATAGGATGCGTGAGGAGTGTTTGCCAGGAGGAACAATAGAAAGGGTGGCTATGGCAATTAAGAGAGGTAAAAGGGTGGATGAGATGATTGTGATGGTAGGAACGAATGACTTGAGTGGTAATGTAAGTCGGGCAGCGAGAGATATGAGATTTTTGCTTGAGACTGTACGGAAGAAGACAGAGAGAGGAAAAATAGTGTGCGTGTTGCCTAGGTATGATAATGATGAGCTGAGCAGAAGAGCGGTGATATTGAATGGCATAATAGCAAGAATGTGTGACAAGAGAGGACTGGTATATGTGGATGCCTGGAGTGTGTTTGAGGAAAGAGAGGAGTTGTATGCGAAAGACCGTTTACATTTGAATGAGGAAGGACGTAGGCATCTGGAGAGATTGCTGTTCTGAACGAGTCAGTGTGTCCCAGGGAGGATGATAGCAGGGGTGGCCTCTTGTCGGAATGGATACTTGGGAGAAGGGAGACAATGTCAGGTAACACTGAGCCCAGCGGAGTCCAGAAGAGATAAGGCTGGGTATAGAAACAATGGCATTTATATGCTGTATACTAATGCCAGGAGTATCCGGAATAAGGGAGAGGAATTGGTGGCGCAGATAGCATCAGCCTGGCCAAAAATTATTGCGATCACTGAGACGTGGTTGACAGAAGGGGATATAACAACAGGAATAGAAGTCGCTGGGTATAGCATTTTTCGTCAGGATAGGAGGGGAAAGCGTGGTGGTGGGGTACTGCTTAAGATAAGTGATGACCTATGTCCTCTAAGAGTGGAGAATTTGGAAGGAAGTGAGACAAATGATTTTGAGAGCGTATGGTGTGAGGTAGAGGTAGGCAAGACAGGATATTTAGTGGGGTGTTGCTACAGACCCAGGAGCACAGAGGATGGGGACCAGGAGATGTTTAGACAGCTAAGTTTGGCAAGCGCAAGAAGAATGATTGTTATGGGAGATTTTAACTTCAGTAGTATAAATTGGAGAGAGGAAGATGCATGTAGCAATAGGGGAATGGAATTTCTAGAATTCTTGAGGGACAAATGTCTTAGGCAACATGTAACAGAGGGAACAAGAGGTTCAAAAATTTTGGATTTGGTTATAGCATCAGAAGAGTTGATAATAACTGAGTTGACGTCTCTCCCACCAGTTGGAGAGAGTGACCATATGGTGTTGACCTGGAAAATGAATAGACATGCAGGAGTATCAAAGAGACGGGAACTTATGTGGAATTATAAGGCAGGTGATTATAATAGTCTTAGACGTCAACTTCGGGAAGTTTCATGGAGGGAGGAATTGGAAGGCCGGGATATCACCAGTGCATGGGAAATTGTGAAAGAATATTTGTTATCAGCAATGGTAAGTTGTATACCACGAGTGAAGAAGAGGACGCAATTTGGAGTAAAGTGGATGACAAACAATATTAAACAGGAATTGCATGCGAAAAAGAGGCTATGGAAGAGATATAAGGAGATAGGTGAAGAGATGCATGAGGAATATAAGACACAGGCCAGAAGAGTGACTAGTGTGGTAAGGAAAGCGAAACTGGAATATGAGAGGAGATTGGCCCTAAGATCCAAAGAAAATCCTAGGGAATTTTTTAGCTATGTGGCCAGTAGGAGGAGAAATGACTGTAGAAGAATGATATTGTGGGACAAAAATGGGAATAGAGTGACTGATGCAGAGGACACAGTGGAATTGTTCAATGACCACTTTATTGGAGTATTTCATCCTAGAGGAGTCAGTTTTAATGCTAGAGGGATAGGACTGGTACGAGGTCTGGAGGTACAGGAGGAGAGTGTGTTTCAGATACTGAGTACTCTGGATGTCAGTAAAGCTGTGGGACTGGATGGTATTTCGCCACGAGTTTTGAGAGAATGTGCTAGGGAATTGACAGTACCTTTAACGTGGCTTTTCAATGAAAGTCTGGCTTTGGCAAAGGTGCCCAGGGAATGGAAGGAAGGTAAGATAGTGCCATTGCATAAGGGTGGTAACAGACTGGAAGTGTCTAATTATAGGCCAGTCTGTGTGTCATCAGTAGTTGTTAAGATCTTGGAGAAAGTAGTGAGGGACCGTGTACAGCACTGGGCAGATGAGGGTAATGTTATCTGTGAGAATCAACATGGATTTGTGAAAGGACGCTCTTGTTTTAGCAATATGCTAGCCTTTTATAATAAAGTTACAAGAACATTAGATGAGGGAAAGGCATATACTGCAATTTTCTTAGACTTGGTGAAGGCATTAGACAGGGTGCCACATGATAAGCTGATATTTAAGTTGCAGCACATGGGTCTGGATGTCAGATTGGTCAACTGGATTCAGGATTGGCAGTCTGATAGGTATCAGAGAGTTGTGTATGGTGGAGCAGTTTCCAGGAGGCAGAGGGTTACAAGTGGGGTCCCACAGGGCTCAGTACTAGGACCTATATTGTTTAACCTTTATATCAATGACATAGCCAGTGGATTGCAGGGGGATATTCAGTTGTTTGCAGATGATGCGAAGCTGGGAAGGATTATTAGTAATAGTGCAGATGTGGTAGCCCTGCAAGAGGATTTAAATAAGCTAGATAGATGGGTAAATGAATGGGGATGTCAGTTTAATGCAGCAAAATGTAAGGTGTTGAGGTTTGGGAAACATCGATGGGATGCTGCATACTCTATGGGAGGAGTTATACTGGAGGAAGTAGGGGAGACAAGAGATCTGGGGTTGATGATTGATAGAAACCTGAAGTTTAGGGAACATATTGCAAAGGTGGTGAAGGTAACACAGAGGATTGCTGCTATTATGAGAAGGACACTGACCTGCAGAGATAAGAGGGT
This sequence comes from Typopeltis vanoorti, assembly GCF_054136105.1. Lineage (NCBI taxonomy): Eukaryota > Metazoa > Arthropoda > Arachnida > Uropygi > Thelyphonidae > Typopeltis > Typopeltis vanoorti. The sequence continues at coordinate 126,571,139 of NC_143555.1, forward strand.
TATCATTCCGTTGTATAAGTCTCTGATCAGACCACACTTGGACTATTGTTCTCAGATTTTGTCCCCAGGATTTGAATAGGATAAATTAACTGTGGAAAGGATACAAAGACGGATAACAAAGATGGTTTCAGGACTGTACAAGGATAGTTATGAGGATCGGCTGAGAGAATGTGGACTGCAGAGTTTGGTAGATAGAAGAAGGAGAGGTGATATGATTGAGACTTTTAAACTGTTGAGAGGTCGTTACAGGGTTGACACTGGGGAGTTCTTTCGCTTGGTTGATCAGCGGGAAAGAGTGATGACAAGAGGCCATCTCTGGAAGTTACGAAAGGAAACTGTGAGCAAGAGGGTAAGGAGTGGTTTCTTTGTGTGGAGGGTGGTTGAGCCATGGAATGCATTGCCTGATGGAGTGGTGGGAGCGAGAACGGTCAGTGAGTTTAAAGAGTGGTATGATAGACTTTGTGTTTCTCAGGGGGGAACCTCCCCTCAGTGAGTCTTGACAGACTTTATGTCTTAGGAAGGACCTCCCTCGATGAGTCTTTTGACTCCTTGGAGGCCTGAATAATAATAATAATAATAATAATAATAATAATAATGTAAAACTTGGTGACTAAAAATAAACTATGGTGATTCATTTATTAGAAATCATTCAAACAGTTAAAATATTTTATTCCTAGTTGTGCCAGTATCTCAGTTGGCAAAAGGCCAGTGATGAATACACATCCTGGTCACCACATTTCTGAGGTTTACTTTCATAATCATAATTTGAGAAAATTATAATAGTTATAGGAGCGAGGGACTATGAGAAGTGAGCAGTCATGAAGGGAGGAGGGTCTGCTGTATATATCAGGGATGGCCAACTACGCATCCTTTTGGAGCCAAAATAATCCGAGTAAGTGAGTGTGTGCATGGTGAGGTTGTAACAAGCTTGTAAGAAATGCTTTGACTAATTACACACCTAATTTTAAGGAGCTTACTTTAAAAAAATGGATACAAGGAAGGCCTCTACTAGTAAATAAGTATCTAAAATTATTGTGTTTCGACTACTTTAAAATTATTCTAATTGTTCAAAGTAAACTTCATTTAATGTGTTTAGAATCAAACTTTTTTATTGTAGTAATTTTTATTAACCCTGTTTTTTTTTCTCTCTTATTTTATTCCTCTTTTTTGTTGTCTCCTCTTCTCGTTTATTTTTTCCTGGTAGATCGTGAAGAGTCGTATGACAGGTGGACATGAGCCACATTGTAGCCACCCCTGGTATATATAGTGGTGGGTGAAAGACCAAAAAAAAAAAAAAAAGCAGCTTTAAACGCAAAATCTAAATAACTGGGAGACTACCACATAGCATTTTAAAGAAAGCAGAAAACCAACTGTGGCTTCTAATATAATATCTAATTCTCATCTTGTGGTACAACCTGTCAGTAGGTATCTACGTGGAAAATGAAAAAAAAAACAAGGATGAGATGGCAATTTGCAATTCAGATCACCTAACTTATTCTATACCAGATAAGAGTTCAAAAGACAATGACAGCGGCACAAAATGAAATGTCGTGTTCTCTGGGACATACCTGGTTTGACAAGACATTCACTATTTCTAACAGAATCAAGGTGAACAGTGAAAAGTCATGTACTGGTACAAATTAAACTCAACATCAGCAGAATTCAAGATAAGTAACACAATACACGATATGTCAACAGAAAATAGCAAAAGAATTAGAGAAGTACCACATCGACATGGTGTTACCAAAACAAAGATGTTAAAAACAAGTAAGATTCTTTTAAATAACATATATAAGATGTTATATTCAGACAATTTTGCCATTTGTTTTAATGGAATGTGCTGAGGAGCTAACCATGCCATTAACCTGGTTGTTTATGAAAGTTGTGCAACATAAAGTCTGTCACGACTCATCGAGGGGAGGTCCCCCCCCTTAAGAAACACAAAGGCTATCATACCACTCCTTAAACTCATTGACTGTTCTCGCTCTCACCACTCCATCAGGCAATGCATTCCACGGTTCAACCACCCTCCATGCAAAGAAACCACTCCTCACCCTGTTGCTCACAGTTTCCTTTCGTAACTTCCAGGGATGACCTCTTGTCATCACTCCTTTCCACTGTTCAACCAAGCGAAAGAACTCCCCAGGGTCAACCCTGTAACCACCTCTCAACAGTTTAAAAGTCTCAATCATATCACCTCTCCTTCTTCTATCCACCAAACTCTGCAGTCCACATTCCCTCAGCTGATCCTCATAACTATCATTGTACAGTCCTGAAACCATCTTTGTCATCCGTCTTTGTATCCTTTCCACAGTTAATTTATCCCCTTCAAATCCTGAGAACAATAGTCCAAGTGTGGTCTGATCAGAGACTTATACAACAGAATGATAACCCTCTTATCTCTGCAGGTCAGTGTCCTTCTCATAATTGCAGCAATCCTCTGTGTTACCTTCACCATCTTTGCGATATGTCCCCTAAACTTCAGGTTTCTATCAATCATCAACCCCAGATCTCTCGTCTCCCCTACTTCCTCCAGTATAACTCCTCCCATAGAGTATGCAGCATCCCATCGATATTTCCCAAACCTCAAGACCTCACATTTTGCTGCATTAAACTGACACCCCCATTCATTTGCCCATCTATCTAGTTTATTCAAATCCTCTTGCAGGGCTACCACATCTGCACTATTACCAATAATCCTTCCCAGCTTCATAAGGTAGTCACATTGCAAAAGGATTGTGGTAGAATGGAGGGATATATATTTTATATACACTGCTTGAAAAGAAGTCAACAGATACCACCATGGGCAAGGTGCATTGTGCCATGTAATAAGTCATGTATTTGTAGCCAATATAAATTGGAGAAAAATTATGCTCCCAAGTCAGTGCAACTCTATTTGAGTGAAATGGCTATGAGAATGGAACTGACAGAGTTTGAAAGAGGCATTCTGATAAGATGCTATGTTGCAGCCCTATCTGTTCAGCAAATTGTTGACAAATTGGGCCATCCCAGTCAACAATCAGTGATACCATATGAGATGGAATCACAGGGAATCAACTGCAAGTACTAGTGGATGACCAACCACACTCAATGTATGTGACTGTAGGGTACAAAGGATAATACATAAAAGCTGCCATTTGTCGACTGACATTTCAAATGAGCATTGACTGAAACATGAATCTGCACAAAATCATTCAGAAACAAGGCTCATAACATGAGTTTCTATGTTAGGACTGCAATATGCAAGTCCCACATTACCCGAGCCAGTATGCAGTGTCATCTTTGGTGGCACAAAGAGCACGTACAGCAGGATGTAGAAGCTTGGAAAGTAGTGTTATGGAGCAGCAAAACATGCTGCACCCTCTACCAAGGAGATGGACAGGTGTGGGTGTGATGGATGTCTGGTAAAACATCTCTTACCAAAGGATGTAACCCCAACTATGAAATTTGGAGGTGGTGTGATGGTATTATTATTATACAGGCACCTCCATGGAGTCCAAAGACTCATCGTGGAGACCTAATCTATCATACCTCTCCTTGAACCCATTAACAGACAAAGCACTCATAACTAATCCTGGCAACCCATTCCACTCATTCACCACTTTCCAAGCAAAAAATCTAGTACTCATACCCCTACTGACCACAACTTTATTCGACTTCCAGGGATGACCCTTGTTCTGGTTCCTCTAGCCATGTGCTGAAACATTTTCCCTGCATCTATCCTATAAAATCCTTTAAGCAACTTAAATGCTTCTATCATATCCCCTCTTTTTCTCCTATTAACCAATTTCTCGTCCACGCGGTTATCCTAGTGGCTTTGCGGTTCGCAACCATATAGCCGGGGAAGGAGTGTCCTAGGTTCGATTCCTGTCGCCAACACCAGGAGCTAAAGGATCTCCCTCAGCCATAGCCAAGTTAGCCAGTATTGGGTGTGGACGGCAGGGTTTTTTTGCCAGTTTATCTAGGGATTTTCATCCCACAAGCAGGCAAACCAGCCCCGTGAACACACAGGGATACAGCCAGGAATACTTAGAGGCATAGGGGTGACCATCCTATCCTTGTACTTCGGTTACGAAATCCAAGCATGCTTGAAAGGTTGTGGGCCTTAAAGGCCTGTTAAAGCTATAGGGATAGAAACCAATTTCTGCAATCCACAACACCTTCAATCTATCCTCATAGGGAAGAACATTCCACAGGCCCCTCACCTCTGAATCCTCTCCACTGCATCTTCATCCCCAACAAACCCAGGGGACCAGACTTGAGCACAGTAATCCAGATGTGGGTGTATCAAGGCCTTATAAAGAGGAATTACAACTTCCTTATTTCTACTTGTTAATGTTTTCTTCACTACCCAAGTATGGTCTTGTTTTGGCCTCAGACCTCTTTGTGGTGCCATGAACAATGAACTCTGAGAAGTAACTGAATTCTGGTTAATGCAATGCTTCCTACTTTTTGGCATCTCTATAGAGCTGACCATTGTCTCTTTCAGAAACAATGCAACATGTCATAAGGATGCTGCTGTAACTGCACGGTGTGTGGACATGAGCATCACCACACATGACTGACCTCCACGCAGCACTAATCTCAACCCTATTCAACATCTGTGGGATGAATGGAGCATTGGGTGAGGTCAAGGGACGTCTGTCCCATAATGGTCCAAAATTCCCATCACTAATGTACGCTTGTGGAAAGTATGCATCAAAAGGAGGTTGTACATCTTATTAAGTTATCCATTGACTTCTTTCTAAGCAGTGAGTATATGTATATATATATATATATATAGTTATTTATTAAAACTGAAACATTAAAATTCTCTGCAGACACGATGCTCTCAGGCAATGCATTGCAATCAATTATAACTCTCCATGCAAAAAACTTGCTTCTCACTCCATACAATAATGAGGAGGATGTATATGTAGAAGGAAAGAGGTTGGTTCCCTTGTAGCCAGAATGAATGGTAAAATTAAAAAGATCATTGATCTTTTTAATTTTAATATCTGGGGGAGGGAGGGAAGAGCTTCATTCTGGAAGAATTTGTGTGCATACTTGGTTGCCTGGTGTTCAGAGAAATCAGGATGTATTGAAGAGGGTTCAGATTACATAAATAAACAATTACACACACACACACATATATATACTGCTCAAAACAATTAAGGGATATTTTAGTTTCTGTCAGATAATTATAAATTTCTGCAAATAATTATAACTATTGGGTACTTTATACATGAATAAATATTTCTTACTTATGGATAAGGTGTAATTGATGAGATATTGTTTAAATAATCGATATTTATTACCAATTTAACAAATTATGCATTTTAGTGTGAAATAACAAGAATAGCCAAAAACACTTCTGTTAATTTTTAATCGGGCGTATGGTCTCCATTAACAGCCAAAACAGAGGTACATCTAGATTTCATGGACAGGACGAAATTATCAAACAGTTCTTCTGGGATATTTTCTCACTCTTCTATGAGAGCAATTTCAAGCTCTTGAAGCGATTGTAGTGGCACCAGTTGAGCAGAAACGCACCTACCTAAAGCATCCCAGGCATGTTCGATTGTATTACAATCCAGTGAACAGCAGGAAAGTCCATTCGTTCAATATCTTCTTCCTCAAACCACTCTTGTACCAAATTTGCACAGTGTGGATGAGCATTGTCACCATAAAAATGAATTCTTGGCCAATTGCAGCAGCATATGGGCGAACTATAGGTTCCAAAATCTCATTGCTATATCTTTGGGTGTTAAGTAACTGTTTCTGATAAAATAGAGATCAGTATGGCCACCTATACTTATTCCAGCCCATACCATCAAACTCCCACCTTGATGTTGGAATCTTTCACGAACAAACTGTGCGTTATTTCTTGTTCCACTTTCACTCCGTATCAAGATACGTCAGTTATTTGGTTGCAGACTGAACATAGACACATCACTAAAAAGTACATGAGCCCAATCCTCATTTGTCCAATTGCAGTGTTCCTGTGCCCAAATTCTTCTGGCTCTTTTGTGATTACAATAAAATACATGACATGCTTGAATGACAACTTGCTGCATTCATCCAGCTTCAAATCGACCAATGGCTCTCCAAGCCATGGATTCTGGGATATCATGTTGTCTGCCATTTTTAACAAAATAATGGGTGGTAAGTGACACAAGTTTACAACTGAAGCGATAATTATGCACTGGGGAAGTGAGCGCAACAAGCCTTAACATGATTTTGTACACAGTTGAGCATTCTATACTGTTGTATATTAAGAATATTTTAAAATAAATGTGTTACATTTGTAAATTATTTTTATAACTTTATAATTTACAAGAAAACCAAAATATCTCTAATTGTTTTGAGCAGTGTATGTGTATATATATACATATATATAAAAAAGTAATTGTTTATTATTATTTAAAATAATTATTATAATAATTATTAAAATATAAATAAACAAACAACTACCTATATATATACATAAGCAATTGTCCCAGATCTCTCATCTCTTCCACTTCGTTCAATATCTCTCCATTAATTGTATACAGTATTCTAAATCCCAACCTACCAAATTTCAAGACCTTGCACTTTGAAACATTACACTGATTGCTCCATTCATTTATTATTATTATTATTATTATTATTATTCAGGCCTCCAAGGAGTCAAAAGACTCATCGAGGGAGGTCCTTCCTAAGACATAAAGTCTGTCAAGATTCATCGAGGGGAGGTGCCCCCCCCTGAGAAACACAAAGTCTATCATACCACTCTTTAAACTCACTGACCGTTCTCGATCCCACCACTCCATCAGGCAATGCATTCCACGGTTCAACCACCCTCCACACAAAGAAACCACTCCTTACCCTCTTGCTCACAGTTTCCTTTCGTAACTTCCAGAGATGGCCTCTTGTCATCACTCCTTCCCGCTGTTCAACCAAGCGAAAGAACTCCCCAGTGTCAACCCTGTAACGACCTCTCAACAGTTTAAAAGTCTCAATCATATCACCTCTCCTTCTTCTATCCACCAAACTCTGCAGTCCACATTCTCTCAGCCAATCCTCATAACTATCCTTGTAGAGTCCTGAAACCATCTTTGTATCTTTTCCACAGTTAATTTATCCCCTTCAAATCCGGGACCAAATCTGAGAACAATAGTCCAAGTGTGGTCTGATCAGAGACTTATACAACGGAATGATAACTCTCTTATCTCTGCAGGTCAGTGTCCTTCTCATAATAGCAGCAATCCTCTGTGTCACCTTCACCACCCTTGCAATATGTCCCCTAAACTTCAGGTTTCTATCAATCATCAACCCCAGATCTCTTGTCTCCCCTACCTCCTCCAGCATAACTCCTCCCATAGAGTATGCAGCATCCCATTGATGTTTCCCAAAGTTATCAACCTTACATTTTGCTGCATTAAACTGACACCCCCATTCATTTGCCCATCTATCTAGCTTATTTAAATCCTCTTGCAGGGCTACCACATCTGTACTATTACTAATAATCCTTCCCAGCTTCGCATCATCCGCAAACAACTGAATATCCCCCTGCAATCCACTGGCTATGTCATTGATTTATTTATCTACTCACATTGTTTATTCAGATTCTCCAACAAGGCCACAACATCTGCTCTACTTCTTATAATTCTTCCCGACTTTGCATCATTAGCAAACAGTTACACATCTGCAGTTAAACCAGTCACAATGTCATTAATGTACAAGTTAAACAATAATAGTCCCAAAACAGATCCCTGTGCCAATTCACTAGTGATCTTCCTCTTTTGGGATACCACCCCTCCATACACAACCTGCTGATACCTGTCCAACAGCCAATCGGCTGTCCGACTCACTAGTGTGTTATCTAATCCCATCTGTTTCAGTATAGCTACTAGCTTGTCATGTGGCAGCGTATCAAAAGCCTGAAAAATCCAGAAACAATAAGAAAAGATTAGACTGAAAGTCCTATGAGGGGTGTACTATTATGAGTCTTGTAGGCTGGCATTAGATGTGTTGGTAGGAGGCCTAAGAATTAAAGTTTCCCAAATTTTGGGAAGTTTAATACAACCATATTTATTAAGATTAGTTCATTTTTTTTTCCAGACTGCTGCTGATTCTAAAAAAAAAAGGTCTTTCAAATTGTGTTTTTTGTGGTGATACATAAGTTTTTTTCTATTTGATTATGTGCAAGGTATCCAAAACATGGTCAGTAAGCCCTCACTGACAATACTTATGGGAACATGTATTTTTTATGTGCATCTAGGCAAATGTTAGAAGATCTCCCAGTTTGCCCATAATAAAATAAGTTGCAAGAACAAGGTGCTTTGTAAACACCTGCAAATGAGAGAGGAGGTACAGGATCCTTGGGAGAGCAAATGAAAGTAGCCAGCTTTAGATAACATGAGAATGCTCTGCAGGAATTGTACTTTTTTAGAGTTATGGCTATTTTTTCTGAGGTGATACAGATATAAGGAGCAATGATAGCATTTAATATAATCACATTTTTTGGCATTGTAGCCATTGGACAGCAGGGAAAGCCTGGCAAATAAAGCAGAGTTCATCAGTAAGTTTAGCCTTGGAATAACAGAGATTGAATATAAGCAAGGCCGTTTTAGCCCTATCAAACTTTTTGGAAACTGCACTGAAGGCCAGTTAGAGATAGCTGGTCGAATACTATCACTAACAATATTTGGCATCCCGTGAAGAGAGGCAGTTGACAAGTTGCTCCATCTCTTGGTCCCTAATCCTAACACTATATATTTATTGTCTGAGATAGTGTGGGTTCCACTATCAATTTTCTTAAGTTTACGGGGTGAAAAACTGAGTTTTTGGGAGAAAAAAAAATCGCTTGACTCTATTAACAAGGATTTTGACAGTGGAAAGAGGGGATGATGGGAGAGTTTGAGTATGCATCTACCTGCATGGATGAATTTTATATAAACTGAGGAAGAAAGGGTGCCATAGGAATTTAGGCTTTCAGTTTAATCTTTTCCACTTATTCTTTATGCAAATTTGTATATGTTTCTGCAATTTTAATATTGTTTACCTGACAATGTCTTAGTGACTAAGATGAAATACATCAGTGATTAAACGTATTGTTTAATTGTTTATATGTGCTGTATTTATTCCATTAAACCTCATAATGAGTTCAAGCCAGCACGTAAGAGTTTAAATATGGAGCAAGCATAGCATGCAAAGCTAAACAATATGGTAAATGGAAACTTCATTCATGAAGTGAACTCAACAGGCTAACCTGCTTGAAATGGTGCAGAACCATTGGTATTATTCCTAATGTGTTAAGGTGAAAATTAAATTTCACTCTTCTGAAGCTCTTTGTATCTACAGGCATGCTAGCTTTGCTTTACTGTGAGAACAGATCAGCACAACATGTGCTACTCTATCTGCTATCAATGTCACCATTAACTCTTACCAAGCAAAACCGTCATAAATTCTTAATCTTGAACAGTAGACTATTCTTTCTAATACATCAGATAAATTGGCCTATAAAGAATTTCTAAAAATTAAGGAGAAACACATTAAGAAATATAACAATCTGCAAAGAGTTTTTTTTCTAAGCAGCCGTTTCAAGTTGTCAAACTTTTGGCAAAAAGGCTGGATGAAACAGATGCCAGCTTCCTTAGCCTTAGTGGTTAAATTCTAAATGAATAAGCTCAGGAGCCCTTAAAGTAAGGAACATAAATGTGACACTATTGCTAGATTGTCACAACATTTTTTTTAAAACTTTTATTTATTTATTCTGGTGGAGTTTGTTTAGACCAGAGGTGGGGAACCTTTTTAGTATCAAGGGCGAAAATTGCTAATTTAAAAACTTCCGCGGGCGACTGGTAAATTTTAACTCTTATATATAGTGTATGTAGTGTGCAATATATATCTTACCAGACGTATGACGATCATACTATATGTAATATAGCTATTTTTGGTTTTGTATATTTAATTATTTAAATTTAAATAAATTTAATTATAATAAATTTAAATTATTATAAAATTTTATTTACATGTACATACGAGTACATCGGCAAAGGGGCGAATTAAAATAGACTCGCAGGTGAAGGGTTCCCCACCCCTGGTTTAGACCCTTCCCCTTTAATGTGTATTAATCCATTTATCCATTCTAATGCTAACTGAAGAACTTGCGCCTAGGGTTTGTATCTCTGCACATGTTATTCACCCTAAACCACCGTCCTTACAAAATAACCAATTGTATTTACCTTTGAATGCATATACTGGCTGAGTGTATAGCAAGTTGGCAAATCTTTCCTTTCATTCAATATATTAATATTATACTGATGGGAATTCTGTGGATTCATTAAAGACCTCTTTCTCTTCAGAAACTATACACAAACTGTCCTTACAAACCTGTGTTATATTATCACTGTCATCAGAGCTATTTTTCTGTTTAAAGAAGGTACCAATGTATAATGCGTATAACTCGCACCCTGATTTAACTTTTTGAAAAAAAGAAATTAAACAGTTTTGCATATACCTCGCACATGAAAAAAAACTTAAACACGTTCACGTCAGGGCAATAGTAACTTGCTTCCCGCAGTAAACAATACGCCCTTCCCAATAGACAATATTGCAGAGGCAAGGGAAAAAAAATGCTTTTATTATGTCAGGGAATAAGGTCTGTGTAATATATTTCTCAACAAATAGTGCAATTAGAGACAACTGGGATAAAAACAAACACTAATTAATGAATCACATGTCCCCTCATACAGAAATTATGCAGTATAGACTCGAGCAAAACCATAATGTTGCACCAGCAAACACAGTATCTAACTAAAAACTATTGTCATTAGTTAGATATGTGCGAGTCCACCCACCGCAAAGTAGCAATAAAATTCAACCAAACATGTTAAAATTCATAAAACGTGTTAAAACTAATAAATATACATATATAGTGAATGTTGTTATGGCAGTTTCACATATTATGGAATTCGATTGAAGAGAGTTAGTATTTCAACTCAGTCGGTTTGCTTTTATCTTTTGGTCGCGCGATCTTTTGTTAATACCGCACCAATCATATGCATGCCTTAATAACCAGTCATTGCTCTTTGTTTCACGCCCTGCTTTCACTTCTCACTAGTCATTCATGAAGGATTGTTCATTACATATCTCAAGTCTTCTAAATTACTGGCAGTATTGTCGACAGGATGTAGCATAGAGGCAGCCTCATGGTGCCACTTAATTAAGGGAGTGCGTTCAGCCATATTGTGGTAGGCAGCGTATTAGGGCAACAAGATATTTTACAAACATCTGATGTAGATGCAATAGATTTATTTAAAGAATTAAAAATTCTCTCAAAAATATTACAAGAGAAAAGTGGTCCTCACCAAATATATATATATATATATATATATATTAAAAAAGGTTTAATGACTGTTACCGAGAGATAAAAAGATGACAAGATATATTTAAAAAAGATACTACTAGTTTACTAGTTTCGTTACATGAACATCCTCAGGTATCACAATCAAAGAAGTATATAAAAAATTACAGAGACTTAAAATTGTACTAACAGAACAAGTATAAAAAACAGTAGCGTGTTTGAAAAAAATGCAAGTATGAGTTCCAAACAAACGAATACTACGCGCTGTTGCGAGTGCGCCAGTACTGAACAGAAGCAACGTGTGCGTCAGAGAGATTGTAACTCAGGCTGTTGTTGATATGAGAGGAATTTAGAGAAATTTCCCTAGATTCAACAATCTTTCTTTCGAGTTCATCGTACCTTTTTTATAATATTCCAGCCGAGTAAAAATGAATTTTGAAAAAATATATATATATATACATATAGGGGGTGTTTAAGGGTCAAAGCTGTATAACTGAGAGGAGACCTCCACATAGCCTTTAAAGGAATGTGGAGAACCGACCAGGGCTTCTGACCTAATGTCCATTCTCACCTTCTCGTGGCGCACCCTGTTGGGTATCTACTTGGATACTGAACGAACGAGGATGGGCTGGCAATTTGGGATTTAGCCGACCAAATTGTATTCTTACTGGTTAAACCAATATAAAAAATGATGGTACAACATGACAAAATTTCATGCCGGCTGGGGCGTCGTCTGGTTAAACAATGCCCCCGTTGTTTTCACCAGGGAACCAGTGCAAACAGCGAAAAGTCAGCTACTGGAACAAATCTGAAAACACACCCCAACTCAACATCACCAGAGTTAAAGATTTGTACTATCAACATAAGAAGCCTGAATGGCAAAGAAATGGAGCTAGCTGAGGAATTATATAAGTACCAGATCGACATAATAGGGGTGACTGAAACAAAAAAGACAAAAACTGGTGAGATCTTTCTGAGCAATAAATACAAAATGTTATATTCAGGCAATGACAATCAACGAAAAGAAGGAGTAGCCATAGTATTCAACACAAAATACGAAGCTAATCTTCTTGAATGGCAGTCAGTCTCAAGTAGAGTGATGTGGGCAAATATGAGAATGGGGAACTGGACAATGAGACTTATTTGTGCCTATGGTCCCACAGAAGGTTCTACTAAGGTAGAAGTGGAGGAATTTTTTGAGGCTTAAGAAAAAGCAACTAACAGAATGAAAAAGGAAAGTTGGTCCTTGTTTGGGATTTAAATAGCAGAGTAGGAAATGATTGTGAGACATAGAAAAAATATTTTGGGAAAATTTGGAGAAAAGAGCAAAGCTAATAATAATGGCAAATATCTATTCGATTTCTGCTCAGCACATGGACTGCTTATTACTAACACCATGTTCCAACATAAAAATGTGCACAAATTCACATGGAGAGAAGAGGCAAGGAATAAGAAAAGTCTCATTGACTATGTTATTGTTGATAGTGATGTTTTCTCCCTGGTGCAGGACACCAGAGTGTACAGAGGTTTTGAAATTGGATGTGATCACTATTTAGTTTTGAGCAGGATAAAATTGAATTTCATATTGAAAAGAATAACATGTAAGAAAGTTTTAAAGCGAATAAAAGTTGAGCAGCTCTCAGATGTGAACTGTAGACTAAAATACACAAAGATTATTGAAGAAAAAATGAACGAGTTTGAGAACAGGACTCAATCCTTGGAGATTCAGTGGCAAGCCTTGAAGAAAGCCCTGATTGATTCAGCTAGAGAGGCATGTGGTGAAGTTGTCTGCAAGGACAGAAAAATTAGAACTCCATGGTGGACACAGGAAGTTAAAGAGGCAGTGAAGGAAAAGATGAAAACATATCAAAAATTCCTGTGAAATAAGTCAGCTTGTGCTCTTTACGAGAATACAGGGACAAATGGAAGAATGCCAAACACTGTGTAAAACTAGCTAAACAAAAGTCATGGGAGAACTTTGGCAAGAATATAGAAAATAAATATCAAGAAGGTAGCAAAATATTCTGCAAGGGAGGAAAGAGTGCTGTAAAATAAGTTAGAAATGATAAAGGTGACATGAAAACAGGAGAAAAAGATATCCTTGAAGTATGGAGTAATTACTTCAAAAAACTGTTAAATGAAGCAAGCAGTGATGACAGCCAGCGGTAAAAAACACAGACCAGGCATGCAATCAGGAATACATATTCATACTTGAAGTAGAAAAAACCATCAAAGGCTTGAAATGTGGAAAGGCAGCAGGAGTAGATGATATTCGACCAGAAATGCTGAAGTATGGTGACATAAGAGTCTTACAGTGGCTGCACTGCATAGTTCAGAAAGCCTGGACAGAGGGACGAATTCCCGATGATTGGAGTAGAGCTCTCATAGTACCCATATATAAAAAGGGAAATAAAACTAAATGTGAGAATTACAGAGGTATTTCCCTACTGAGTGTTCCTGGCAAGATCTATGCAAGTATACTTGAGAAACGGTTGAGAAGAATTGTGGAAGAAAAGCTTGGTGAAGAACAAGCTGGATTCCGGCCAAATAGAGGCGGTCAGGATCAGATCTTCACTTTACGTCAAATAGATGAGAAATCATGGGAATATAACAAAGATCTCTATTTGAGTTTTGTAAATCTGGAAAAGGCATATGATAAGGTGCCAAGAAAGAAGCTATTCAATACGCTACAGTTATATGGTGTCAATGGGGCATTATATCAAGCAATACTTAGTCTTTATTTGAGTTGTAAATCAACAGTTAGAATTGATGGAAGTACAGGAAGATGGTTTAATGTTAAATCTGGTGTGAGACAAGGATGTACCCTGTGTTATTCATTATCTATATGGATCACATTATGAAGGAAAGTGGTATTGAACATGATATTAAAATTGGAGATGTTAATGTCAGCTCTTAGCTTTATGCAGATGATGTTATAATTCTAAATAAATCTGCTACAAGTCTGCAAGATTCTCTGACTAAATTGAATGAAGGTCAGCAATAAAAAGACAAAGACAATGAAAATAGGCAGAATCGTTAAAAATGTCAACTGTGTTGTGAATGGAGAACCTGTGGAACATTTCAGCTACTTAGGCACGATTTTTAGTGAAGATGGTAAATTCAATATAGAAATAGACAACAGAATCAGCAAAGCTAGTATGGTGGGAAGTCAATTGAATAAATTTATATGGAATAAGAAAGAAATTAGTCGGAACACTAAATTAGCTGTATACAAGACAGTGTTCAAACTAGTTTTAACTTATGGATCTGAGAGCTGGGTCAGAAGTAAAACACTTGACCAAAGACTAGAGACCGCAGATATGAGAGTCCTGAGAAAGATTATAGCCGTGAACAGATGGCAGTAATGGCAATATCATATTAAAAACGAGGATATTAGGAAAGAACTTGACATTGTCAGCATCCAGGAATGCGTTAGCAGAGGTAATCTCAGCTGGTATGGTCACTTAAGCAGAATGGGTGAAGAAAGATTTGCAAAACAAGTGTTCTCTTCCAGATTAGCAGCAAAACGACCCAGAGGAAGACCAAGATATAGGTGGATTGATACGGTACAAAGTACCTTAGACGATAGAAATATAAGATCTGATAATGTTGGAGTCTTGATAAGTAACAGACTGATTTAGAGGAAAATTGTAGATAGGAAGTTAGTAATGATGTAATTTTTTTCATGTAGTACTATCATATCCTGTACACCCCTTGAGGGTACATGGCAGGAATTTGATGATGATGATGATGATGATATATATATATATATATATATATAAAACCAAAATCTTGTAGAAATTTATCCCAACATAACCACCAGTCCAAGGATATTGTTAACAATTCCTGTTAGCATAGCAAGTGCAGAAAGAAGTTTTTCCAAGCTTAAACTGATTAAAA
Organism: Typopeltis vanoorti; assembly: GCF_054136105.1. Taxonomy (NCBI): domain Eukaryota; kingdom Metazoa; phylum Arthropoda; class Arachnida; order Uropygi; family Thelyphonidae; genus Typopeltis; species Typopeltis vanoorti. The sequence goes on from NC_143555.1 coordinate 126,586,368, forward strand.
ATTATTTGCGAACAGCAATGACTCAAGAAGGATTGGTTGGTCTAGCAAATATATCGATAGAGGTGGACATAGCTTATAATTTAAATTTAGAAGAGCTTGTAAACATTTTTATTGTGCCATATCCCCGTAGAGCAAACATTTCATTAATATTATTATGTAATTGTTTTGCATTAATGTTTCTCTTGTAATAAAAACAAAATAGCAAGTGGAGATTTTCTTGTATTTTTGTCCTATAATCCATCAGGGACAATATTTAATTGTTTGCCTCAGGGTACGATCCAATCTTGCGATGGCCCTGATTACTGGTAACTTTTCCTTGAAATAATGGGAAAGAAGATGACGCTATTTGGGTAGGATGCACACAAGGAAACTGCTCTCTAGCCCAGAAATAGCAATAGTGAAAAAGAGATTCTTGGTAAGTCATACCCATTTTCAGTTTTTTCCTGAAAACTTTAGTTGCTGAAAATCTCCGCATATATATCTCGCACCCCAAGTTTTTTACCCCTAATTTTGGGGAAAAGAAATGCGAGTTGCATTCGTGTAAATATGGTAGTAGGCCTACATAAACACAAAAATATTACACAATTTTCTTTATGCTTCTCACAATCACGAGCTCTGATAAACAACTGCTAATCTGCTGTTCTGTTGTTGGTTACCAACTACTATTGCCAACCAGAAAATACAAAATGCCACTACGAGTCTGTGAAAATTCTGCTACACTACACCGCAATAATGTTTGCTTATCAATCACTGCAAGATAACGCATTACAGGAAGCTCCAAACCTCCCCGTTCCTTTCATCACGTGTTCGTAATCAGGCAACTGTTGATATTGACTTTATATATACATTCAAAACTGTAAACAATCGTTGAATAATAACACTATAATGTAGGCATAATTACTGTAAAGGGAGAAAAGTCACAAAACAGAAAAATGCTCTGGGTTCAGGGCCAGTGCATAAAAATGTTTGGGGCCAGACCCCGGCTGAATTTAACTACTACCTAGCCTCAGCCACAACTTTCAGTAGCACCATGTTCAGTTCTATCTTCAGACACGATACTGCACATAGAACTTGGCATTCTCAACTGCCTCCTCCTGCCATTGACAACAATATCATGTTTGACATAGCAAACATCCTTTCTCAAGCTTTGCCACCTAGAAGAAATCTCTCTAACAGCCAACTCCTCTTTCTCCATAAATTATGCAAAGACAGTTGCATAATAATCACTAAAGCCAATAAGCATCATTCTGGTTATCAATTCCAGTGAATAACAGTGGAAAACAAATGTTGCTCAGAGAAGCTACTGAATTATGATCCCACTAATTCTCAAATGAAAACATTAAAAAGGCTTATATAATAAAAATAATTAACACTGAGTTTATAGGTCATAATAATTATTTAATAAAACCTATATTAAATAATCTAGTTTCGTCACTTAAGCTAGTGGCTTCATCTGGGTTGGGATGAACACACAAATGTACAAGTGTTAAATATGAATCATTACATAACTAAAAACATCGAATGCGTTTTTTTTGTCTAAAAAAATCAACACTCACCATTAAAAAGGCTTTTTAAAAATGTCGCATCTCTGCCTCTAGAAATAGTTAAAAAAAACTCAAACCATTTAGTCCCCCCCCCCATATATATACAGATTCCCAAAAATTCATAAACCCAATAACCCTCTCCATCCCACAGAAGATGCTACTGGCTCTCCCTCTTTTAAGCTAGCCAAACAGTTAGCTAAATCCTAAACCTCACTTACAGGTCATTCTCCTTCTTATATTAAAAATTCCACTCATTTCAAATCTTTAATCCAAAATTTAATTTTAGATAATAACAATATCATGACAAGTTTTGAAGTTCCCCTCCCTTTTCACCAATATCCCTCTTTCTGAAGATTTAAATTTACTAAAAAAAAAAAATGTTCCCCCCACCCAGATATCAATGATCTTTTTAATTTTACCACTCATTCTGGCTACTTCACTTGGAAGGATAACATTTATAAACAGATTGAGGATACAGCTACTGGCTCTCTCCCCCACCTAGTCAATTATTATATGGAGCATTCTGAAAGACATGCTCTTGTTACTGCTATACTCAAACTTTCTATCTTGCTAAGATACATTATGATGTATTCTCTATTTGGCCACATAGTTCAGGCACATTACACTTATTCTCTCCCCCACCACCTCCATCTCAACAAACAGCACTCCAGGATCCAGTTCATTATAGAAAAAAAAAAAATAATAATAGCCTGCCTTTCTAGATACTATAATCACAGATCTTCCCAATGGCACTCTTTCTTTCTCAGTTTATAGAAAACCAAGAAGTTTCATGGAGGGAGGAATTGGAAGGCTGGGATATCGTTAGTGCGTGGGAAATTGTGAAAGAATATTTGTTACCAGCAATGGTAAGTTGTATACCACGAGTGAAGAAGAGGACACAATTTGGAGTAAAGTGGATGACAAACAATATTAAACAGGAATTGCATGTGAAAAAGAGGCTATGGAAGAGATATAAGGAGACAGGTGAAGAGAGGAGGCGTGAAGAATATAAGACACAGGCTAGAAGAGTGACTAGTGTGGTAAGGAAAGCGAAACTGGAATATGAGAGGAGATTGGCCCTAAGATCCAAAGAAAATCCTAGGGAATTTTTTAGCTATGTGGCCAGTAGGAGGAGAAATGACTGTAGAAGAATGATATTGTGGGACAAAAATGGGAATAGAGTGACTGATGCAGAGGACACAGTGGAATTGTTCAATGACCACTTTATTGGAGTATTTCATCCTAGAGGAGTCAGTTTTAATGCTAGAGGGATAGGACTGGTACGAGGTCTGGAGGTACAGGAGGAGAGTGTGTTTCAGATACTGAGTACTCTGGATGTCAGTAAAGCTGTGGGACTGGATGGTATTTCGCCACGAGTTTTGAGAGAATGTGCTAGGGAATTGACAGTACCTTTAACGTGGCTTTTCAATGAAAGTCTGGCTTTGGCAAAGGTGCCCAGGGAATGGAAGGAAGGTAAGATAGTGCCATTGCATAAGGGTGGTAACAGACTGGAAGTGTCTAATTATAGGCCAGTCTGTGTGTCATCAGTAGTTGTTAAGATCTTGGAGAAAGTAGTGAGGGACCGTGTACAGCATTGGGCAGATGAGGGTAATGTTATCTGTGAGAATCAACATGGATTTGTGAAAGGACGCTCTTGTTTTAGCAATATGCTAGCCTTTTATAATAAAGTTACAAGAACATTAGATGAGGAAAAGGCATATACTGCAATTTTCTTAGACTTAGCAAAGGCATTTGACAGGGTGCCACATGATAAGCTGATATTTAAGTTGCAACACATGGGTCTGGATGTGAGATTCGTCAACTGGATTCAGGATTGGTGGTCTGATAGGTATCAGAGAGTTGTGTATGGTGGAGCAGTTTCAAGGAGACAGAAGGTTACAAGTGGGGTCCAGTACTCACAGTACTCACAGGGTCCAGTACTCACAGGGCTCAGTACTAGGACCTATATTGTTTAACCTTTATATCAATCACATTGCCAGTGGATTGCAAGGGGATATTCAGTTGTTTGTGGATGATGCGAAGCTGGGAAGGATTATTAGTAATAGTGCAGATGTGGTAGCCCTGCAAGAGGACTTGAATAAGCTAGGTAGATGGGCAAATGAATGGGGGTGTCAGTTTAATGCAGCAAAATGTGAGGTCTTGAGGTTTTGGAAATATCGATAGGATGCTGCATACTCTATGGGAGGAGTTATACTGGAGGAATTAGGGGAGACGAGAGATCTGGGGTTGATGATTGATAGAAACCTGAAGTTTAGGGGCCATATCGCAAAGATGGTGAAGGTAACACAGAGGATTGCTGCAATTATGAGAAGGACACTGACCTGCAGAGATAAGAGGGTTATCATTCCATTGTATAAGTCTCTGATCAGACCACACTTACATTATTGTTCTCAGATTTGGTCCCAAGGATTTGAAGGGGATAAATTAACTGTGGAAAAGATACAAAGACGGATGACAAAGTTGGTCTCAGGACTGTACAAGGAGAGTTATGAGAATCGGCTGAGGGAATGTGGACTGCAGAGTTTGGCGGATAGAAGAAGGAGAGGTGATATGATTGAGACTTTTAAACTGTTGAGAGGCAGTTACAGGGTTGACACTGGGGAGTTCTTTCACTTGGTTGAACAGCAGGAAGGAGTGATGACAAGAGGCCATCCCTGGAAGTTACGAAAGGAAACTGTGAGCAAGAGGGTGAGGTGTGGTTTCTTTGCATGGAGGGTGGTTGAGCAATGGAATGCATTGCCTGATAGAGTGGTGAGGGCGAGAACGGTCAATGAGTTTAAGGTGTGGTATGATAGACTTTGTGTTTCTTAGGGGGAACCTCCCCTCGATGAGTCTTGACAGACTTTATGTTCTTAGGAAGGACCTCCCACGATGAGTCTTTTGACTCCATGGAGGCCTGAATAATAATAATAATAATATGGCATTATCAAAATATTGTTAATGGAGCCTTCAATCTCTGTTCTACTGAGGCTGAACTCTCCTTTATTCACCAATCTAATGGCTGCAATGCCAAAAAGATCAATAAATTAATTGTACCTCCCATCTCCTTGCATCCCTCTCAAAATGCTAATTGTAGTATTGCCATCATTGCTTCTTATATCTGGATTGCTTCAGAAAAACAGCCAGAACTCTTAAAAAAAAGTACAATCTCTACATAGCATTCAAACCTTATCTAAAGCTGTCTAACCTCATTTGCTCTCCTCTACCTCCTCTCTCAGTCCCAGATATTTAAAAAGTTCCTTGTTATGCAACTCATCTTATTATAGGACCATAGTGGTGTGCCGCAGGGTTCTGTTCTTGGACCACTGCTGTTTAATTTGTTTATTAACAATATAGGAAAGGACCTAAGAGGAACAGTTCATTTGTTCGCTGATGATGCAAAGTTGGGTAGGGCAATAGTGAATGAGAAGATGTCAAAATCTTGAAGGATGACTTGGATAGATTGGAGTTCTGGGCTAAGGAGAATGGATGTCAATTTAATGTGACAAAATGTAAGGTTATGCATTTTGGGGTGAAAAGATTAGCAGCAGTATACCACATTGGTGGAACTGTACTCCAGGAGATTGATGAGGCCAGAGACTTTTGTTAGTGTTGGTGGATAGGGAGATGAAGTTTAGGGGGCACATTGCAAAATTAGCTAAATCAGCTCATCAACTCACTTGGTTGTTGAAAAATACCTTGATGAGCAGAGACAAGCAAGTTATTGTACTTCTGTACTGAGCCATGATAAGGCCTCATCTCGACTACTGTGCCCAGATTTGGTCACCTAGGTTCCCCCCCCCCCCAAAAAAAAGCAGAAAAGGAAAAGGGGAGATATGATTGAGACATTCAAATTGCTAAAGGGTTTCTATAGGATTAATTCAGAAGATATTTTTGAGATCAGGACTGGTGGTGGGAGAACTAGGGGACACCTATGGAAGATGGGCAAGAGTGTGGTTAGCAGGGGTGTTAGAGCTGGGTTCTTTACTTTTAGAGTGGTAAATGAGTGGAATAAGCTGCCAGAGTCTGTTGTGGGTGCTATGACAGTGAGTGAGTTCAAGGCAAGGTATGACAGATACTGTGAGAATGTCGTATAGTTGTGTGGACATGATGTTTAGGGCTTCCCTTGATGAGTCTAAGGACTCCCTGGAGTTGCCCGTAATAATAATAATAATAATAATAATAATAATAGTCAAATTGGGAGATCTGCTATAACATTCACTTAGAAAATCAATATATATATATATATATATATATATATAATGTCCGCGTGGTTAGCCTAGTTGTTACACCCTTCACAACCATATGCCTGGGGAATGAGTGTCCCAGGCTCGATTCCCATCGGTGACGTGAGGAGCTTAAGGATCTTCCTCAGCCATAGTCAAGTTAGCCAGTCTTGGGCGTAGATGGCAAGGTTTTCTCCCCAGTTTATCCTGGAGTTTTTCCTCCCGCAAAGCAGGCAAACCAGCCCCCGTGAACACACGCTTGGGATACCACCAGGAATAAGGAGCAACCAACCTATTCCGCGGGATTATCGGTTACGGAAGCTTACGTGGTAAAATATGTAGGCCTGCGCAAAAGCTTAACATATATACAATGATATATATATCTGATACTATAAGTATGGTCAGTGAGAGTAATATTTCATCTAAGTGACTAAGATGAAATTTAGGAGTGATTAAATGTGTTTTTCAATTATTTATATGTGCTGTATTTATTTTATCAAACTTCATAATGAGCCACTAGCTTGTCATGTGGCAGTCTATCAAAGGCATTTGAAAAATCCAAGTACACCACTGCATATGCATCTCCTTCATCAAGTGACTTTGTCACCTTGTAATACATAAGCAGAATGAGGATCTTCCTCAGCCTGTGACCCCACCCCTCCAATACACCAAAGTTGACCATCATGAAGAATACTGCTGTTAACAACTCATTTCTGAATCCTAGTCTTCACCAATTTCTCAAACACCTTACCAACAACCACAGACACACAGATTGGTCTATAACTTGTAGCCCTGGTTTTTATCTCCCTTCTCTTCATGAAATGGAACAATTTTTTCACCTTCCATTCCTATGGGACTCACCCTGTTGCAAGACTCAAGTAAAACAGGTGTGCCAAAGATGCCATTAATTCCACAGAGCATTCCCTCAAAACACGAAGTAATACTGTCAAGTCATCCTACTGACTTATTAACATCAAGTTTACTTAATTCCTCATATATTACATGTTGATTCACCATCAGATATTGACCAAAAAAAAAAAAAAAAAGACAAAAAACTTCAAAAAGAACCAATAGGGAAATATGGTGCTGCAAGCAGGTGTTGTGTCAGAAAAAAATGATGAGTCATTTTTTTTCTCCACCCAACACATTATCTCAGAAGGAGTGGATAAGGACATGCGTATGCCTCCGGATGGGAAATGTACCGACTAATGTCCCAAGAACATGTAAATATCCAAGTGTGTAAGCTCTGAACAATGTTAAAATAGCCCATGAGTTTAATAGAGAATAGTTGTAAATGAATTAGAATATAAAATCATGCGTAAATTTCCAAGTAAATATGTATAGGCTAGAGCATGTTTTAAGCCATGTAAAAACAGTCCGTGATCACGGCGTCCAATCGGCAATCGCCGTATGCGTGACGACACTGCCGAGTGAGGGAGCTGTTTTGAGGTATAAAGGTTTCGGCGGGGATTCGAATTGCTCTCTTGTCTCCAGATTTCGTCGACACCTAGTTTCCTGTCGGAGAGCTGTGTAGAGCTTGCCGCCATGTGTAGCAAGAATCTCCCCTTGCTATGTATGCTACGTGGGCCAAGGCTGCAACTACAATGTATTCAGATCCATAAGAAGAAAGAGCCACTGATGAGATCGACATCAGTGTTCAAATCTGTGTATGAGTGTTTTCGGTTCGTATGGAAACAAAGGAATAGCAAGGCCGCCATCAGTGAAGATACTGTAAGCAGACCAGAATATCCAGTTCAAGGCAAGAACGGTAAGCATAAGATTTTCTTATGTTAAATGTTGGATTAAAGTAACCATGGAGTAAGGAAGCAGAAGTTAAGGAAACATGCTACTTCCGTGTAGTGCTATAAGAACAGTCTGCGATTTGGACACTTTTGTCTGCAGTTGAGAAGAAAGCATATTAGGCTCCAGGAGGTCAAAGTCCGAACTGTTTGTGTAATTTAGGAACAGTAATGTTATATTGTCAGAACGTAATTAAATGTTAGCTAAAATTTTGGAGGGAGGATTAAGTAAGAATAAGAAGTATTACCCTAGAGAAGTTCATGTCAGAAATATTGAGTTGTCTTGTGTATCTATGCAATATTACATGTCTGATAATATTAGGTAACTTAGTTATAAGAGTCTGAGAATAGATGTACGTATAGAAGTGAGAAATTTATGTCAAGTAAGGGACTATAATATAGAAGTTTTAGATGTGATTAATTAAGTAAAGGGAACCCAGACTCTTTTAGGATTAAGGATTTGATTAATATGTATACTTGTCTTTGTGCCATAATAAATGTGTTTCCTTATTTACATTCAAATGAGTTTGTCATGCTTTCTGCGGATTGAGCTACCATTTGAAAACTTACGTACCGTGCATTAAGGGGGAAACCAATAGTGATATAAGAATCAGGACCACGACTGCATGCCTCATGATCCCCACATTTTCTTTAAGTACTCTTGGATATTGTATCAGAGTTTAGTTGCCAGCTGGCACAGTCTTTAATCAATACAAATTTGTCGGCAAACGAATATCTGATGTTAAGTGATACAAAAAAATTAATGTTAACTGTAAAGTTAAAGTAAAGACAGTTAGAGATATAACAATAAGGCAGTCACATAGTCATACAAACCACAGACCACATAAAAGTAGTATATAACACAGGAGAAAATTACATTAATGTGAACTGGATGGTATGCAATTGTGAAATGATTCAGAGTCAATGACAAACGAAGTTATTCAATGATATTTATTTTGTTCATGTCACAAAATGATGTGATACAGAAAACATCACCTAGATCTGACATAATGCAAGGTGCTGTCAAGATCTGGAAGATCGATGGAGGTGAGATTCAATGTGCTGGCCTTTGTGCAGGACCAAAGACTGATACTGCCATACAGCATTGTCTACAGCGAAACAAAATTGATCTGTTGAAAGGTTTCACATCACTGCATGATGTGTGATTTTTTCTTTCAAATCTACTAGGTGAAAAACTTTGTCCTAATATTTTTACTAGGACAAATCTTTATCTAATTGTAAGCTTTGAGGTAACCCCAAAGCTAAAGTCACAGGGGTTAATGGCTGGTGAACGTGGTAGCCATTTTCATATAAAATAGGCAATTGATTAACTCTACCTCTGTGAAATGTTGACACAATAATGCAAAGCCTTGATCTTGAAGCAACAACAATAACAATGCTAGTGATATGATGGGTGAAGTGAACTGCTTTTCATACTCCCCTTCATCTGTGTAGGAAAACATGATGTTAGGAATAGCTTGTGAGCTTTAAGCTTGCCCATTGGAGACTGTGGAATTAAATATACCCAGCCGACAGTAGAATTACCTTGTAGGATTACCTGTGCTTGTAGTGATCAAATCCATTGTAGTCAGCAGCTTGTTTGATCAGTTGATTTGGGTGCATGACTGCATTTGAAAAGAACTTTATTGCTAGATAGTGAAGAAAAGAAAAGATATATGAAATATTGGTGGATGCACTATAGTTTTGTGTGGGAGAGTTTGATGATTTTGTTTGTGATGTCATCTGGACCTGGTGCTTTTGTTGTTGAGATGATTGATGTGGTATGATTGTTTTGGGACTGGTGAATCTTGTAGATGAGGTTGATATTTATATTTTCATATGCTGGACTGCACTACTTTTCTGGATTGTTCACAAGAGTGAACAATCCAGAAAAGTAGTGAACAATCCAGTGAATCTGATAATCAGATGAATCTGATTATTTCTGATGAACTATGAGGCATCGAGTATCATCCATAAGTATTTGTTTTATATTTGTTGTAGTCATAGTATGTTAGATTTAAGGTATGGCTCCAAGCTGGTGAGGCATAAGTAATTATGAGATGTATCACCATTTGATAAAGTAATAGTTTATTTTGATGTATTTAGTTTGCCACAATGGTTAATCATGGGGAAAAGTTGAACGACAGCTTTGGATACTTTCGTATAGATGAGTTTAATGTGGCTGTTGAATCGTAGTCCTTTATCCAATTGTATCCCAAGATATTTAGTTTCTGTTTGCCATGGGATATTAGCATTAAAGAGTTGGATATATTCTTTGAGGGATACTAGCCTTCTAGTGAAGAGTATGGCTGTTCTTTTTTGAGGATTTACTTGAAGCCTCCAATCAGAGAACCATTTTTCCAGCATGGAGATACTGTCTTGGAGTCTTCTGGATACCAGGCAAAGACAGAGAAAGAGAGAGAGATCTTGTTAATATAGCAGTATCATCTGTGCATAGAGATGAGATGGTTGCCATAGGATTATGAGAGATATCTGCCATGTTAATTGAGAATAAAAGTGGAGCTAGTAGGAGCCTTGTGGAGCTCCAGCTAAAAATTTTTGTTGGGTAGAGTTTATGCCACTAACTTCACCTGCATCTTCCTGTTGCTGCAGTATGATTTAATTAGACATATCATATTTATTGGTATATTTGCACTGATGAGCTTGTATAGAAAACCTTGGTGTCTGATTTTGTCAAAAGCCTTCACAAAGGTTAGGAATACGGCACTACTGTTATTTCCAATTGTATCCTGTAGCAATATATTCGACAATTCAATGGATTTGCTGAACTGTACTGTGGCCTTGTCGAAAACTGAATTGTTCATTTGGAATGATGTTTAATTTATCTGATGATTCTTGCAATTTGAATGGGATGATTTTTTCAGCAATTTTTTCCAGATTGGATAGTAAGCTGATGGGCCAGTAGTTTTGTGGAAACTGTGGGCTTGTGAATTGGAATAATGTCGGCACTTTTCCACGTTGCAGGAAAATACTGCATCCTTAGTATTGTGTTTATGATGTTGACAAGATGCACTACAGCTTTCTGTGGGAGCAGTTTAATGATTTTGTTTGTGATGTCATATGGACCTGGTGCTTTTTTGGTTGTTGAAATGTTTGATGCGGTATGATTGTTTTGGGACTGGTGAATCTTGTAGATGAGCTTGATATTTATATTTTCATATGCTGGACTGCACTGCTTTTCTGGATTGTTCACAAGAGCTTCGGCTTTCTCTATATCTGTATATACATGCTGGACTGCACTGCTTTTCTGGATTGTTCACAAGAGCTTCGGCTTTCTCTATATCTGTATATGCAATTCCATGGGGGGAGAGGCTTATGTTTGTTATGGCCTACATAGGGGGAGAGGTTTATGTTTGTTATGGAGAGTTTTCAAAAATTTCCAAATTGAGTGATCTTCAGGACTAAGAGATGATAGTTTATTTTACCATTCTTTATTTCTGTGGTTTCTGAGAGCTTCTCTAACTTCATTGGTCATTTTTATTATGGACCTTTTGATCTTGTATGTGTGTCATGTGATATTTTTTTCTTTTCCTGGCTTTTTCTTTTCATGGCATGTCGATGTCTTGGAATGTACTGCATCGGCATAAGTTTTGGTCAGTGGTAGCTTTCCTTCCTGATTTGTAGAGTTTATTTGAGTTGGAAGATGATCAGTATGATTGATGAATGTGAACGAATGGGACAGAGGCTGTGTATTTCTTCCCATCCATCAATTTTTAGGATAGAAACTACATCCTTTATAGTTGGTAGGATTAGGCCTGGCAGGTGTAGACAATTCAACTCTCATATGCAGCAAAATCGTCTTGACCTTCAAGTCACAGCATTGGTTTATACCACTCACATGGTATACAAAATTCACTATTTTTTCTCGCTCATGGTGCAATATTTCCCATATTTCATTTTTTAAACTGCTGTATTTTTTTTTAATTGTCAAAATCACTTTCCCATGGGTACCCTTAACCCATCTGGTTAGGGTACCCACCAAGTCTGAGAGTATTTCGTTTATTGGTATTGACTACAGATTACTCTGAATATGGGGTACTTGCGGCAGACCGTTGGTTTAACCTAAACTAACCTAAACTAACCTAATCTAACCTAACCTAACCATCGATTACAGTTGAGTAGATAAATTACATGATTCGGTTAGGTTAGGTTAGTTCAGGTTAGGTACTTAACCTAAACTAACCTAACCATCGATTACAGTTGAGTAGATAAATTACATTTGATTCAGTTAGGTTAGGTTAGGAGGAGGAAAGCATCTCGCTGGAATGTAACCTAACCAAACCAACGGTCTGCTGCAAGTTCCTGTACTACTGCACGTCACGGCGACGTCAACTTGGCGTAACTTCTGGTTTCATCCCCCCCCCTGGTGACGTCTCATCCGATTGCGAACGAACACGGGGTACCTCTCACATAAAAATGCGTCCGCTCCGGTCTCCCGTAGACTGCCATGTTAACGAACCGCCCGTTGGAAGGGAAAGAGTCCGATTTTGGAAATGGATTCATTCAAAAACAAATAACGGGCTCCAATTTATATGAATTGCGTTATTATCATTGAAAGGTAAGAAATTGCCTGATATATTACGTTTGGTATTTAAAGAGGAATGATTCAAACTTAATAAGAACCCATATTATAAACATATGAGAAAATATAAAAGAAGTTAAATTATGAGCGTGAATATACCTAAGCTAACGCAGAGGGAGTAAATTGTGTGTTTTTGTTTAGATACAGTAGTAATTACACAGTCCAGTGTTGATCTACTTTTTTTTTTTTTTTTGGCATTAGGTTAGGGTAACAAGTTGTGTTTTGTTTTATCTTAAGTATTGAGATTTTTTCCTCACAAGCATAAAACTAAAAATCTGCAGGTTCTTATTAAGTTTGAATCATACTTCAGATAAAACAAAACACACAACTCCTTGTTACTCTAACCTAATGCCAAAAAAAAAAAAAAAAAGTAGATCAACACTGGACTGTGTAATTACTACTGTATCTAAACAAAAACACACAATTTACTCCCTCTGCGTTAGCTTAGGTATATTCACGCTCATTATTTAACTTCTTATTCCTTATAAGGACTGGCTTAAAGGGGCGAAGCAAGAATGCTTTTCATATTCCCCGTTATCTGTAGAGGACAGTGTAGGGATAAGGTGTTATTGAGCAATTAAAGCTCTGATCATGGCAGGAGGGTAACAGCAATAGCCTTCAGTTAGAACTTCATTGGCTACAGCATTGCCATCCATTACCCTCCAAGGGTATTGGATTGAATGAATCCCACTCCATTATTTAACTTCTTTTATATTTTCTCATATTTTTATATATGTATTAATACTCTTTATACTGGTATTTTCATACAAATTTAAGCAAAATAAGTTAAAGCTGAACAAATAATCAGCAATTTACATTTTAATTTTAAATATAAAAAAAAAAAAAAATAATTTTTTATTATTTTTTTTATTTTAAATATAAAACTATTGAATCAAACCTATTAACAAATTTGAATGGACGCACGACTGTCTACAAATATTTTTTACGACGAAAGAGCGTAGATGGGTTTGTCATGCAATTTGCTGTCGAAGCCTCTCTAGGTGCGATAAGCTCTGTATACAGAATAAAATACATCATATATAATATAATAAATAAATAAATATAAATAACACACAGTTGAAACAGTTTGCGCTTTATTTACATTAATTTGTTTTCAAGCTACATGTAAATCCTCACCTGTTTAGTTCCTAGAATAAGTGATCTCCACACAGAGCAGATTTCGAAGTAAAACATCCACTGACAAGTATTCAAGGTACTCGCTTCTATTAAATAGGTGACATCAGGGATTTGTTCGTTTAGTTTTGGTTTTGATTTGAGCACGTAATATAAGATACGAGTGATAAGCTATTCGCCAGGTGTTGTACTTCACATAAGTCATATACATCACCATGTTGTATTTTTATTACTTTCTGAGCTAAATATTTTTATGTTGGCTAGTTATTATACCTGGATTTTTTTAAAAAAAATAATTAAATAATAAGAAGAATGTTAAATGGTATTCAGCTTTAATGGATTTCCTCGTTTGAAGCGATGAAGCCATTTTTAAATACGTTTTGGAAAATTTGATTTGTCTGGCAAAACATTATTCTTTAGCTCAGGCTGGACTTTTTCTGTTAAAATTAGAACCCCTTATTATCTGACGAACCGTTTTCGTTTCAATCTGACGATCTGTAAGTACAACTTGAGGAACGTTTCGAAATTATAAGTGATAACTTCATGCTTTTTCAGTTGAAGGTGAGTTAGTTGATCTCATATGGAAGTAGCAAGGTTATTCTTCCGGAAACTGGTTTTTCATCCCGCGTACAGGCATGTAGGCAGTGGCGTAGCTAGAGCTGTTGTCGCCAGGGGCGATCCCTGAGTTTGCCGCCCCTCTCAATACACACCAAAAATACTGCAAAAAGTCAAAACTACGTATAGGGAAATAAATTAAAACACTATGTTTATTTCTGAAATAAAACTTTAATTTTAACATTCTAAAATGTTATTTTTCTTGCTTTTCTGTGAGCAAAATCGTCGATGACATTGGCAAAGTCTATTTCATAGTAATGTAGGTAATTCTTAATCAAATTTTATTTAAAAAAAACTCCTCTCACAACTAGCAAGAGCAATTGTGAGGTAAATTCGCAGCAGTATTACAATATTTGGAACTGAGTTCTCGAGACTGTATTTTAGAATTAACTGCAAAAGTTCAAAAAGGTTCGAAGTGCCGCCGGGGGCGTTTAGAAGACACCTGCATGTAGGCCATGAGGACACACGCAATTTACAGACAAAAAATAATGGTGCTGGTAATGGGCGATAGATGGCATTCATGGTGGTGGTAGTAGGTCCAGGGGTGCACCGGCCATATGTGCAATGTATGCGACGCACACTGGCGCCAGGATAGTAAAGGCGCCAAAGAGGAGGAAATACTGTACTTAAAAAAAAAAGTTTTTTTTAAAGTGATTTTTTATTGTAGGGTGGGGGGGCGCCAACTAAAGTTTTGCACACAGACGCCGGAGACTACTGGCGTGCCCCTGAGTAGGTCATTGTATGTATTTGAAGAATTAAAAAAATAATAGAGGAGAGGTGATGTATATGTGTCTAGTTTGCGGATTAAACAGTGGAAGAGAACAAGGACTCGTCGCCTTCTCGTGAGGAGTCCTTGGAAGTTCCCCGTAATAATAATAATATCAGTAACAAAGAAGGAAACGCAAAGGAATGTATACGTTAAATAAATATCGCATTTTTACGTGGAGTAAAGAAACATAGGAGAGCTAAAGCAGGTGTAGGAATAATAGTACATGACTATTTTCAAAATGAAATAAAAGAATGGGAATATGTATCTCAAAGAATGCTGAGAATAAAAACAAAATCACAATAAATACTAAATATACAAATATAAAATAAGATCTCTGTTTTCGGTTTTCATTCCTCAGAGCTATAGGAATGAAAACCGAAAACAGAGATTAAAGAATTTTCTGAAACACTACAGTAAACTAAAAATTCATCAATTTCTGCTATATATAAAGTATTTTACCTTGGGTATAATATAAATGTTAAAGATACTCCATCCAAGTAAGCAAACATAGAAGTAAGTCAAGTTTGCGCCTGCAAGTATTGCAAGTCTGGGTGACCCCGCACGAAGTGCAAGTCAATACTAAATTTGTATATTTAGTGCAAGTCAATTTATATTTGTATATTTAGTTTGTCCAAAATAAGGGATATTGCAATCGCACCATAATTTATATATACCTGGATATTTTAGGTTGTGATGAGTAGGTTTTGGATGGCTGATTAGAGAACGGATTTTAGGAAGTGTGGTGAAGAACGTCCTGATATTATATTTTTAAGGACTTGAGCTAATTTTTTAGAGACTGTGCTAATGTATGGAATGGAGATGCTACCTTTAAAATTAATAGTTTCTGTTGTGCACTACCTAGGAGGATCCAGAAGAAATTTCTTAATCGTTTTTTCAGAGTATCCATTTTGTTTAAAGATAAGAGTGAGATGATTTATTTCTTTTTGTAGTTCATCTGGTTCATACAAGAGAGAGCGTGCTCTGTGTCCTAAGGTAGATATAGTTCCAAGTTTTTGTGGCGTAAAATGATGAGAAAGATTATGCAGATATCTATTAGTATGACTAGGTTTTCTGTACGTAGAGATTTTTAATCTTTCAGAGCATCGTGTAAGCATGACATCCAGCAAAGCTAAGGAGTTATTATTTTCTAGATCAGCAGTAAATTTTATATTAGGATGTTGGATGTTTAGATGATGAAGAAAATCTGTGAGAGATGTGTGCCCGTGATATCAAATAATGAATATATCATCAACATATCGTTTCCAAACTTCTGGTTTAAGTGAGAAGGAAGATATGGCTTTCGTTTCAAAATCTTCAAGGAAGATGTTAGCTAGAACTAGGGACAAAGGATTGCCCATTGCCAGGCCTTGTTTTTGTTGGTAAACGGAGTCCTGATATCTGAAGTAACCAGAATGAATGCAATGTTTAAATAAAGTAAACATTTTTTTTTGGATAATTTGTCCTTTAGTAATGTAAGTACCTCGTAATGTAATACTTACATTACTAAAGTAACGTAAGTTTGTCCTTATTTTGGACAAACTAACAAATCTATTATAGAACGTATAGAAGAGCATAAGAGAGACATCTCTTACAAAAGATCTCATGCAACTGCGTTATCCAGTCATGTTCTTTTTTCAAATAATCCTAATGATGATCAACAAAGCCACTCCGTTTGCTGGGATAAATCAGAAAATATCTTTCGCTGTGATGATGAGTTTGAGAGGAAAATTGTAGAATCAAGGGAAATCCTCTGAACCCTGTCCATTTAAACAGCAATTTGAGTTATAACATCCCAGATAGCCATGCTGCGGTTATTCAGTATTGGCGTTCATATGAGCCTGCACGCACACTTGCAATAAACAGTGGCACGCCTGTTAGAACAACTTGAAAAAATACAACGTTTTTTATGTATCAATTATGTGTGGCAATTTTTAACTGTAATTTCCAGTTTGTTTATACTTCAATGTTGATTACTATTCTTTTCCTTTAAGAATGCCTAAGGAAGGCTGTTATAATCCAAAACTAGTCGTATTATTCTTATTAAAATCTTTATAAGTTATCTCGGTTTTTAGTCATTAAATCTATGTTTTTAATATATATATAATATATATATATATACAGGGTGTTCCAAAATTCACGCAAGAAGTAATTTTGATAGAAAACACAGGTTTTTAATTAAAAATTGTAATTTCTTATTGATTCATAATGTATACAGTATAGGGTTATTCATGGAATAGCATATCGGGTAAATGGCCTCCACGGCTTTGCTGGCACATACGCACTCTTTTGTCGAAATTTTCCATGACCGTTTTGCATAAATGTGGCTGAATTTCGTTGATACAGCGCTCAATTTCCTCCTTCAAGGCGTGGGTGGTCGTGGGCTTGTTGGCATAAACCTTAGACTTCAAAAAACCCCAAAGAAAAAAGTCCAACGGCGTTATGTCACATAATCTGGGCGGCCAATTCTGATCATCAAAACGAGAAATTACACGACCAGGAAATGACTCATGCAGTAATTGAATTGTTTCTCGGACTGTATGGCATGTGGCACCGTCTTGTTGAAACCACATGTCGTCCACATCCATATCTTGCAATTTAGGCACAAAAAACTGGATTATCATGTCGCGATAGCGAACACCATTAACTGTTATTGCCTTACCAGCCGCATTTTCGAAGAAGAATGGACCGATGATGCCTCCAGTCCAAAATCCGCACCAAACAGTGACATGTTGTGGATGCATTTGTTTCTCAACAATTACTCGTGGATTTTCTGAACTCCATATGCGACAATTTTGTCGATTAACGAATCCATCAAGATGAAAATGAGTCTCATCGCTGAAGATGATTTTGTTCGAAAAATAAGCATCCACTTCTTGTTGTTTCATAATCCATTCAACGAACTCTCTTCGCTGTGTGTGGTCAGTAGGCTTCAGTTCTTGAGTCAATTGTAAGCATAAAGATGCAAATCTTTCGTGAGAATACACTGTAGAGAGCTTCTCGAAATGCCCAATTCAAGACCACGGTGTCGAATTGATGTTCCTGGACTCTCAGCAACACTCACGAACTGCTTCGATGTTTTCTGTTGAAGGACGGCCAGAGTGTATAAGATCACTAATTGATCGAGTTTCCTTGAATTTTTTAATTAATCTTTTCACAGTTGATGAAGTTAAATCACTATTCCGACTATATTTTGTACGAAAATTGCGAACTGTAGCTTCCAAACCTTCATTATTTTTAAAATATTGCTCAACAATGAAAATGCGTTGGTCTTTCGTGTAGCGCTCCATTTTTAATAATCCTGAACTGTCAGCTGTCACGCTGTCTTTTTTTTTTCTCGTTTGCAACACTTTACCGCACAAATGGCGCTAAATTTAAATCTTGCGTGAATTTTGGGACACTCTTTATATATATATACAGGTAGATCCGAAACATCTTTCGTTGCTATGATGAGTTTGAAAGAAAAATTGTGGAGTCCAGAGAAATCATCCTTAATCGTGAACATTTAAATAACAATTTGAGCTACAACACCCCTGATAGCCACTCTGCTGTTGTTCATTACTGGCGTACACGAGAGTCTGCAAGCACACACTCGACAAACAATGCCACTTTTGAAAGAACAGCTTAAATGTAAATATACAACGTTTTTTCATGTCAATTATGTACTGCAATTTTCCTGTGCTTCTCAGTTTTAAACTTCAGTGTTTTTATTGCTGTTTCCTATTTTTAGAAGACACCTGAAGAAGGCTGTCAAAAGCGGAAACTAGTAGTGTGTTATACCATTAAATCCTTACAATTATTCTCGGTTTTAGTCATTAAATCTCTTTATATATATATATATATATATATATATATATATATATATATATAGTTTTCCTTCTATTGATTTTGTTTTTAGTTCTTTTAAAATGTCTTTGTTCCTTTTTTTATCTAAAATTGTGTATTTTGCAGTTCTCATAAATCTCATTTCACTTGTTTTGATTCTTTGTTTATCTTGTTTGTTTATTGCCCAAATTTTACTGCCATATAATAATGTGGGCACTGTTAAAATATTGTATATTTTCAAGCGTGTTTCTTTTTGTACTATATTTGGGTTGAGTATTCTATTTATCAGGCTTATAATCTGTAAAAATTTTGAAGTTTTTAATTTTATGTCTTTTTCTCCTTCATATGATATTTCACATCCAGGATAACAAAGTATTTATTATTATTATTATTATTATTATTATTATTATAAAAGCCTTCATGGAGTCAAAGACTCATCGTGGGAGGTCCACTGTTATACACACAGTTTATCATACTGTGTCTTAAATATATTCACTGTCTCTGCACACACCACACTCTCGGGCAAAGCATTCCAATCACTCACCACCCTCCATGTAAAAAACCTGCTCCTCACTCCCTTGCTCACACCCTCCTTATACAGCTTCCAGGAATGACCTCTTGTTCTCCTGCTATCCTCACCCATTCTGTGCAAAACCTCCCCGACATTAATCTGGTAATAACCTCTTAACAGCTTATATGTCTCAATCATACCCCTCCCCTCCTCCTTCTATCCAGCAATTTCTGCAAATTGCATTTTGTCAATCTGTCTTCATACTCTACATTCCAGAGACCAAAAACCACCTTAGTCAATCGCCTCTGAACGTTTGCCAACGCAATTTATCTGTTCTATTATTTTATTATTAATAACTATTTTGCTTCTAACTGGAGTTTGTCCACATAATGACATTATTTTAGTTTTATCTATGAAAATTTTCATTCCAAACTGTTCTACTATAATGTTTAAATTATATATTGCTCTTTGTAAATTGTCTTCCTTATTATTACCTGATCATCCAAATAATAGCATATTTATTTTGTTATTCTGGGAAATTTCTATACCTTGATTGTTCAAGGTGTTCCACTGTATTAATATTTCATTAATGTAAATATTGAAAAGTGTTGGAGACAGAGGGCATCCCTGTCTTACTCCTTGGTTTATAGATTGTTTTTCAGACTTTTCTTTTATTTTTATTTCATTATCTTTATATATATATATTCAATATTGCATGTAGTAAAATATGAGATATATTTATTCTTTGCAATATATCAAACAGTATATATCATTTTACTTTGTCAAATGCTTTTTCGTAATCTATAAACAAAAGATGAGTTTCCAGATTAAATTCTCTTCTTTTTTCTATAAGTAGTTTTAAACAGAAAGCTGCATCCACTGTAGAGCATCCTTTTTTAAATCCTTTTGACATTCTAATAATATTTTTTCACTGTATATTTTTAGTTTTTCATTAAGTATTCTGCTATATATTTTGTAGCATGTATTTAATAAACTAATACCTCTGTAGTTAGCAGGTTTTGTTTTATCCCCTTTTTTAAATATAGGTATTACTATCATTGTATTCCATTCTATTGGTATTTGTCCATTTGTATATATTTTATTTAAATTTTTATAAATCTTTAATGAAATTTTTTTTCCAGCAAATTTATACAGTTCGGAGTTCATCCCATCTTCTCCTGCTGATTTGCCATTTTTTTATTTTATTTAGGTTGTCCTTTAATTCTTTCATTGTTATCATATCATTTAAGGTGTTTTGTAATTTTCTGGTGTAATTATTTTTGATGCCAGTATTATCCGTCCAAAGATCTGTAAAGTAATCCATTCTTTTACATCTATTTCACAATTTATATTTGCAGTTTCTTTTATATCTGCATTCATGTGTTTTAGTATTTTGTACGCACTGGGTCTTATTTTGTATATGTCATTTTCAAGATATGGTACAAATTTTTCCCAGCTTTCTCTGTGTCTCTTTCTGGTTTCTCTTTTGGCTATTGCTCGTCTTTTTTTATATTCAATTTCATCTTCTTGTTTTTTGCTACTTAACCATCTTTTAAAAAGCCAGCTTTTTATTTTCAATTATTGGTTTTATTTCATTGTCTCATGTATGTACTTTTTTTTATTTTTATGATAATTTGTGTGTGTTCCTAGACTTTCACATGTTGCTGATGCGATAATTTCATTTATATTATTCCATTCTTTCTCAATGTCTTCATTTTCTTGTATTTTTTCTAAATCCTCTGTTGGTATAAATTTCTTATGCTTGAATCATTTAGTAGTCTTACTTTGTAATTAGATTTTGCTTCCCTAGTTTGTTTATTTTTGTAACTAGTTTCCTGGAAATCTTAGTTTGCCTGTACTAAATAGTGATCTGTATCAATTTTTAGCCCTCTTCTAACTTTAACGTCTAGGAAGAGGTTTGCTTCTTTTTCATTTGTATAAAGTAGTCTAATATTGATTTTTGTCCTCTTGCACACCACGTATATCTTTATGTATATTTTTATGTTTGTCAAATGTTCATGATTTTTAAATTATTATATATTGTATAATCAATGAGTCGCTTTCCATTTTTGTTTATTGTCGGTTGTCCAAATTTTTGTTTATTATTATTACTTTTTTTCATTCCTATTCTGGCATAATCATATGGTCTGGTTTTATATGGTCATTCACCACTCTCCAAGTGAAAAATTTAGTCTTCACAAGCTTGTTAACCACATTCTTACTTAATTTCCAGGGATGACATGTTGTTCTTTCACCACTATCATTATTATTATTATTATTATTATTATTGTTGTTCCGGGCAACTCCAAGGAGTCAACAGACTCATCGAGGGAGGCAATAACATCATGTCAAGAACAACTATTCGACATTCACAAAGTATCTATCATACCTTGCCTTGAACTCATTCACGGTCGTAGCACCCACAACAGACTCTGGAAGCTTATTCCACTCATTCACTACTCTCCAAGTAAAAAACCTAGCTCTAGCACCCTTGTCAACCACATTCTTGCCCAGCTTCCATTCATGGCCCCTAGTCCTCCCACCACCAGTCCTATTTTCAAAAATATCTTCTGGATCAATCTTATAGAAACCCTTCAGTAATTTGAATGTCTCAATCATATCACCCCTCCTTCGCCTATCGACCAATTTCTACAACCCACAAATCTTCAACCTATTCTCATAAGGTTAATTCCACAGACCTCCTATCATCTTGGTCACTCATCCCTGGATCCTTTCCACTTCCTCCCCATCACGAAGAAACCCTGCTGCCCATAACTGGGCACAGTAGTCCACATGGGGTCTTATCACGGCTCGATACAGAGGAACAACAACTTGTTTGTCTCTGCATGTTAAAGTATTTTTCAGAAGCCAAGTGATTTGGTGAGCTGTGTTTAGTCACTTTTGCAATGTTCCCCCTAAACTTCAATTCCCTATCCACCAACACTCCCAAATCCCGGGCCTCATCAATCTCCTGGAGTACGGTTCCACCAATGTGATATACTGCTGCTATTCTTTTCACCCCAGAGTGCATAACCTTACACTTTGCCACATTAAATTGACATCCATTTTTCCTAGCCCAGTCCTCCAAACTATCCAAATCATCCTGTAAAATTTTGACATCCTGTGCATTCATAATTGCTCTACCCAACTTTGCATCATCAGCAAACAAGTGAACACTTCCTCTCAAATCCTTTCCTATATCATTGATGAACAAATTGAAAAGCAGTGGTCCAAGAACAGAGCCCTGTGGCACTCCACTAGTCACAAGCCGTCTTTTAGACTCCACTCCTGAATAAACCACTCTCTGGTATCTCTCCTTCAACTACCCTCCTATCCATCTCACCAACCCTATATCTATCCCCCATCTGCTCCAGTTTATTGATTAGGGTTCTATGTGATATCCTATCAAACGCATTGGCAAGGTCCAGTAGTATCACTGTAAACCCATTACCCCTATCCAGTTCAGCTGTCACTGTGTTATAAAACGTGAGCAAGTTACTGAGTCATGATCTACCCTTCACAAAATCATGTTGTCCCACATACAATATCCCATTTTCATCTATCCAATCCTATATTCTTTTCTTGACTAATTTCTCTAAGACCTTGACAATGATTCCTGATATGCTAATTGGTCGGTAATTTACAACAGCAGTCTTGGAACCACCTTTATGCAGTGGAACTATTTTCCCCTCTTTCCACCCCTTCAGGACTAACCCAGACCCGAGACTCAAATTAAACAAAATGGTCAAGGGTACTGACAATTCTTTAGCTGCTTCTCGTACAACACGAGCTGGTATACCATCCAATCCCACAGATGTATTGACATTGAGGTTATGCAATAGACTACTCACCTCCACTTCATTCACCACAATTCCCGTATAATCTACTGGTACATTCGTTTCTGCAATGTCACCACCTGGATGATATATTCTTGCAAAGTGCTCACTCAGTAACTCAACTATATCAACTGATTCAGTTACCTCCCTATCATCGGCATTCTTTAAAATCATTCTGCCATGCACATTTTTCCTTTTACTTGCTACATATCTAAAAACTGTTTAGGATTCTCTTTAGCCCTTCATGGCCAATGTTCTTTCGTAATCCTTTTTTTGCTTTTCTTACCACACTCGTTACCCTTCTGGCCTGCACTTCATACCGTTCGTGTGCCTGCCGGTCACCTTTCTCCTTAAATTCCCTCCATAGTTGTTTCTTTTTTTGCAGATCAAGCTTAATGGTGTTATTCATCCATTTAAACCCTAGTTGATTTATTATTGGGACTCTGGGTATACAGTCAGCCATTGCTTCATGCAAACATTTCTTAACCACCTCCCATGCACTATCGAATTCTAGTCCTTGCAGTTTTACATGCCATGGCACTGAGCCAAGCACATTCCTAAGATTGTCATACTTACCAGCCCTGTAATTCCACATGTAACCTGTCTTAATTGAAAATTCTACACCTTTAGCCACCTCCCAAGTGAAGACCCTATGATCACTCTCACCGATTGATGGCAATGTGGTCATATTTGTTACAGCCAAATCCTCAGATGTAATTACTAGGTCAAGCACTCGTTGACCCCTAGTATTTTCCATTACATGCTGCGCAAATAGTTATCCCTTAATAACCGCATAAAATCCAATTCCTTCCTCCCGTGTGTCCTCTCCTCACTCCAATCAATGCGACCATAGTTGAAATCTCCCATAATAATCACCCTCCTTCCACTCATTTCTTTTATTTGCTTGTGCATACTGTCACCACCATCTTTTCCATCACCTGGTCTATAGCAGCACCCAATTGTATATTTTGTTCTGCTAGCCACAATCTCACACCAAATGGCCTCAAATGTGCTCTTTTCTCTATCCTGCAATTCAACTTCTATTCTCCTTGGCTGCAGCTCATCAGCTATCATCAACAATACTCCTCCCCCCATTTTATTCTCCCTGTCATTCCTGAACACACTATACCCATCACATTCAATCCCACTAGCTATATCATCTACGGTCAGCCATGTTTCACTAATACCAACAACCTGTGGCCTGGAAGTGCCAACCATGGCCAAAAACTCTTCCTTCTTGTTCCTAATACTCCTAGCATTAGTGTACATGAATTTAAGACCCCCATTTGCCCCAACCCTACCTTGATGCCTTATATTAACTATCCTATTCTGATTTGTTGTCCTTATTTGCTCGGGCATATTATATTCATTATTACATTCAACTGTCTCCCTAAGGACTGTATATCTACTCCCCCCTTAATAAATCTAGTTTCCCTGAATTTGCACATCCACCACATTCAGCAACACTTTCTCAAGTCTTCTTACACCGTAACCATTCAAATGCAAGCCATCCATCTTATATAGATACTTTCGCCCATCGAACTCACTCTACACGTCCACAAATTCCACACCACTCGTCATACATAACCCACGCATAAAGTCATTCGCAATTATGGCCCTCCTTTTAAACATTTCACTGTCATACCGATACCGTGACAAAAGACCAATCATTCTAACTCTCTCACTATTTTCTTTTGCTACCTCAAACAATTCATTCAGGTCTTCTATCATTTCCATTTTGTCTCCTTTCAAATCATTCGTACCTGCCACAATAATCATTTCTTTCACCCGTTCCTTTTGCTCTCTAATAGACTCAGTTACATCCTTTATGGTCGCACCAGGTTGGTACGATTTTGTCAAATCCTCTACTCCCATACCTCGTACTAACGAGTCTCCATACAGCACTCTATCCTTCATTTTGTTCATGTTCACACTCATACGTCTATTTTTCCTGTCATACTTTTTATTATTGGCTGGTTCATTCAGTCGACTTTTGCTCATACACTCTAGCTGCTGTTTTGCCCTTTGTATCACACCATTCAACAACGCGATCTCACTCATTGCGTCTATCTCATCTTTTTTATTCTCAGTAAAACCATTAATACTATCATTCACACTCTCACAATTCTCTGGTACAACCTCGCCGTTTCTTGTCATATCCCTATTTTCTTCATTCTGAAGTTTGACAAAAATATCACACTCACGATCAGAAATATTCTTCAATTTCTCATTCTTCCTACATTTTCTACACACATTCACTCCTTTCCTTTATTATCATCTAACCACACTCCGACCGCACTCCGCAAAGCGTATATCAGGGGTGTATATTCAGGGTAAGCTAGGTGTGCAGTGCACACCCACGGAATAGCAATATCACCAATATTGTATTTTTGCATTTATTCCTGTTAAAGACTCTCCTAATTGTTTCCTGGGTTCGGGTGATTCCTGAAATTAAACTCAATATACTAATACTTCGTGAAGAGAGGTAGTCGAAGCATAAACATTGCACCACATTCGCGTTAATAGCTCGCGTGTGCGGTCACAGCGTGACACCTTTGATTCCTTTGAACAGACGCCAGTTCAAATGACAGATGGCGCATTCGGTCTTCTTAGTGTTCTAGTGGTTTTAAACCACCAGAAGGGAAGTCAGGAACAAAAGCACCAAGAAATCAATAGTGATGATTGGTTATTGTGTCAGCCAATCCTATTGAAAGTTTCCATTTGTCATGAGTTGGAGTTGCTGTTTTTGTTTTCTGAATATCATCTGTTTTGCGTGGATGAGGTGTTAATTGATGTGTTTAGGTTTAGGACACCGATGTAGACAAGTTTTTAATATATAATTTTCTATAAATAATTTAACTTTTTTGCCCTTATTTCGAATGGGAAACAATATTGACGACCTGTTGAATGTCCTGTTTTCTGCCAGAGATTTTGCGGAATGTATGACCGCAGTCGAAATAAGCCTCGTCCTCCTCTTCCAAATTGACTATTATATTTACACCTTTGAATAAATCAAACATACCAACCAAATATAGCATTTTCCTTCATTATTGTTTTATAACATATCTTAAAATGAACACATTATTCCCCAGTCTACGCAGATTTAGTTACAATTAATCGATAAATTAAAGTAGTCCAAGTTATCCTACAGTTAATTGCATTGGACCAATTAAGATGAGCTGTGATCCGCTATGCACTCTTAAAACTTTCATACATCAATAAAAATGCAATCATACGGTCAAATTGACGTGCATTTTGTATCGTGGGTTGCATAAGCCACACGACAGCACACTTAACACGTACATTTGCACGCTAATTTGATAATCTGAAAACAACGGACTATTGTCCCTTGTGAAATTTAATCTAAGTGTGATAATTGGAATAACAATTTTTCAGTTATCACATTTTTAACAGCTTGTTTGCTATCTCCTTTCCAAAATCGAAATTGAACTACTCAAAGTAGAATACTTTTGAACTAATGATAAGCTAATGGTGCAATGTTATTTTCTTTGTTTTCTCTGTTGATAATCAGTTTATGGGCATTAAATGCATTGTGTATTTTTTTAATTATTCTTTTTTACCATATATGTTACGTAGTAATTAAGTACTCACAAATTTTTTCTTGTTTAACGACCAGTGAAATGAAACGTATGAATGTACGATATGTAGAGAGAAAGTCATGTCGGAATAAAGTGAAGGAACCAAAGGATTGCTTTAAGTTATGTGAATTAGGAATCAAAGTTTCTATATGTGAGAGCAGATGAATGATTTAGGAATGGGCATACTTTCAAACACAACTACTTCAGCTAGGCTGACCATGCCAACAGAGGCGCGCCAGTAGTGTCCGGCACCTGTGTGCGTCACACACATTGCCCATATGGCCGGCGCGCCCCAGCATGCCAGCAAAGGTTGGTCGATTGATAGAGCCTCTGCTACTAATGGCTCAGCAAAAAGTTAAGCAAGTTTGAGCGCGGTTAGTAGTTGGAAATGGATCAATCGTTCGATGCTGTTGGCACACTCTTCCTCGATGAGTTTGGACCCCCTGGAGGTGTCACATAATAATAATAATATTTCCTTGAGACAAAAACGGGACATTGGGACGACAAAAACGGGACAGGGTTATGTAATATTCTGTATTCATTAAAAAGTAAGACGATAAAAAAAAATTTATTACATAAACATATTGAGCTTTCCATTATTCTTCAGTGACAGGCCCCACATAAAAATTTAGGTAGACGTAGAGGGCGACTGTATTTCACCACAATCGTACCATGAATATTTTCCGATGAAGTGATCTTAAGCAACAAATTTCGGTCTTTCAACACCTTATCATAAAACTTCTCACACTTCAAGACAAAAATTTTGTATTTCCATGCTCTAACAATTTAGCGTAATTGTTTCTTGCAGTCACAAAAGGTTTTTCAGTTCTTCAATTCTGACTGTGTATGCATTGAAGTATTTGTATACTTTCGCTGCAAACCATTCAGTATCAGTTGGTAAATAGTTGACAGCCCACTGGAGACAATTGTGTATAATGTGTGACCCACAACCAATACCGATAATCTACCTCTTCAGTTGAATTTCAAGTTTTTGCCACACGTTACTTTTGCAAAGTCTTTTGCAACCACCAAAATTGGTGTTCTGCACACAAAGCAACAATTTTGTTTTGTAAGGCGAATTTGTCATTTACTTCCTTCAACGTAGCACACTGTAGGTCGAATGTTTCACCAGGTTAGGAAATAAAGTCTATAATTTTGTCTTGAACACCACAATTTGTGTACCGCACAACGATTGGAAAAAGTTCGATATTTTTTTTGTTGTTGTTGTTGTTGTTGTTTGTTTGTTTGATGCATCTAAATGCCTCTATTACTTCGCCCAATATGTATGGTGATAAAATTATTGCCGCTGATTTGGTACGTGCGGAAGAAAAGTTTGGTTCATAAATTTTATTTATCAATGTCGACAAGCAGTCATTTGCGTGAAAACTTGGGCTGTGACGCACAGTATGATAAGCAACAAGGGTTTCACTTGCTGTAATTTTATCGCTTTCACTTTCCATAAACGAGCTGACGTTTATAACTAAAGTCAGAGTCTTTTCAGAATCCTTATGTTTCTGGCTACGTAGATGTTGGTTGATGTTGCTTCTTCCTCCATGAGCAACGGAAAAATGGACATTACAATGTTGGCATACCACTTCTGTTCCATCACTGTCCAGTTTAATAAATTTGAATTCTTTCTGGAGAACGTCGTTAAAACTGCAGTTTCGCCTCTTTGACATTGCAAGGATAGACCTAAAGCTTAAAAAATAAGACTTAAAACTTTAAAAAAATATGAAATTTAAACCACCGGCATTGAATAACAAAGCCACCGGGCATACAGGCAAAACAAAAACCAACGCTACAGCAGAACAGACGCCGCATCTGAGACGTGCAAGTGCTGCCAGCGTGTATTTTTTTATTTTCTCTGAATAAATTGCTCCAGATATCGATATTTAGTATCGAATAATGCGACTCTATGGTTATACAAATTATTGGTATCCATGATATTCATATACGATTGTAGGTTATGAAAAATAATTTATGATTGATCAATATTAAAGTATATTTATAGTTTTTATTAAAAATGGGACAAAATTGACATTTTTATTAAAACGAAGGGACGGCCTGGAAATATGAAAAAAAAAAAAAAAAACGGTACTGTCCCATTCAAAACGTACGTATGGTCAGCTTAACTTTAGCTAAAGTGTCATAATCCCAAGACTCGATACGTGACATTTCACATTCTCCGTATTTATGTTTATGGTTTCACAAACTAGAATACCCTTTCCGGTGTTTTGAGGATATAATGAAACCAGTTTACATTGCTAATTCAGTTTTAATTTTATATCCAACTTGATCTTCTATCCCGTGGGCATTTTAAAAGTCGCTAAGTTGGCAACACTGATACTGTTTAATTTCTGAGAACCGAGTGACGAAGTGCGGCGCTGTAGTTCATGTCTAAGCACGCTTGTCAATCCTCCTTCCCTACCTGAGAGCCGAACCTATCCGAACAGCTGATCGCCCAGTCAAAAGTCAGCCGGCCTGGTTGGCCAAGTGGTCAGCATATCCGTTCTCCAGCCCAAAGGCTGCGTGTTTGAATCCTGCCGTGGGCATAGATGTTTGTGATTGTCTGTGAAAATACTAGTGGTGGTAGTGGGTGGTAGATGGCGTTGATGTAGATGATGATGGTATTTACGGGTCGTTGTAGTTGTAGTTGGTGGATTGAGTGGTGGAGACAGAGAGTTTTAGAGTATGTGTCCTTTCTCGATGAGCCTTTGGACTCCCTGGAGGTGTAACGTAATAAAAATAAGAATAATAAGGGGGGAAAAAAACATCCATTCTAAATGAGTGAATGTGCCTTCTTACTGCTCAATGTATTTGTTGTGATTTATTTCACTTGCTGTGCTTAAAGTTATTTTTATTCTTCAGTTTACTGTGAAGTTAAATGAAGTGTTTCTAAAGTGCTTCGAAACACGGATAAATGGATAATTAAGAAGAAAAGTAACGTGGAGCCGCAGCCGATTGCTTCTACTTCTATGACTACGTCATCATTCCATGTGAGAAAAGAGGTGGATTCAGCAGTAACTAAAAGAACATTAAATGTTAAACAGTCAAGTGATATAAAAAAGTAATTAATAAACGTAATTATCGCGAATCATATTTACAAATTGGCTTTATATGGACAGGAAATATATAGAACCGAATCCACAGTGCGTTGTTGTTTATTCTGAAGTTCTGTCACAAAATTCTATGAAGCCGTATCTTTTACGGCGGCACTTTGAAGTGAAACACGAGCATTTAAAAAATAAGCCCTTAAGCTATTTTGAACGTCTTTTAGAAGACTGGAGTAATAGAAAACCGTAATTAAGCATTTTTCTGGTGTAGAAGAAAATGAAAGTACACTTAAAGCGCCTTAAAAAGTAGGCCTTCAAATTGCCAAAGCCGGAAAGGCTCACACAATAGGCGATCACTCATTCTTCCAGCAGCGGAAGAAATAATTTCTTGTATGTTTGGTCAACAAGAGTTAAACCTTGTCAGAACCATTCCTTTGTCAAATGACACAGTTTCCAGGAGAATTAAAGATATGGCTTGTAATATTAAGGACCAACTCATTCAAACTATTCAATGTAGCCCGTGGTTTGCTTTACAAGTGAATGAGTCGACAGATGTAGTTAGGCTAGCCTCAATTACTTGTTTTTGTGCGTGAAAAATTCCAGAATGCAATATTTGAAGATATTTTATTTTGTAAGCCTCTCGAAACTTCTTCTACTACCGAGGAGGATATTTTTAATATGATTGATTCACTTTTTGCCGAAAACAACGTTGAATGGAAAAATTGTATTTCTGTATGTACTGACGGAGCAAAAGCAATGAGTGCTTATATCACAGGACTAGCAGGTCGTATAAAACAAGTTGCACCAGAATGTAAGTTCCCTCATTGTTGTCTTCACCGTGAAGCGCTGGTAGTAAATTTCTCCTTGATAATTTAAAAAGAGTTCTGGATGAAAGTGTACAAAATGGTTAATTTCATCAAAACCTGACCATTGAAGTCTCGACGTTTTTCAATTATCTGTGAAGAAATGGATAGCCTGCATAAGAGATTGCTGCTTCACACATAAATACGTTGGCTGTCACGAGGAAATGTTCTTTACCGTTTATTTGAACTCCACAATGAAGTGCCTTTTTTTTTTTTCATGGACCACGAGTTTCGACTTTCTTTGAGAGTACAAGATTTAGAATGGCTTCTACGGTTAGTTGATATAACTAAATATAGTCATAGTTAACTGATATTTTTGAAATAAATGAATATTTGGACCTTATCATTGCAAGGAGACAACGTGGATGTGTTTTACACGTATGTTGAGAAGAAAACAGAGTCCATGGTAAAAAAAAAAAAAAATCTGTGGGAAAACGGAATTAAAACGAACATCTGCAGCAAATTTCAGCGAATAGATTCATTTCTGAGCAAACGATTGCAGACTTAGAAGCAATCAGACAACAAATAGTCGTTCACTTAAACACTCTTAAAACTCTTATAAGGCAGTATTTTCCACCCCCTGATGAAACGCAAGAATGGATTCCAGACCCATTCACATTTGATTTGGAAAAATGTAAGCTTCCATTGTCCAAAGAAGAGTTGATTGAGATATCTTATGACAATAGTGTAAAAAGCATTCATTCCAAAAAAAGCCATTGATTAGTTTTTGGATTGAAATGGAGAAGGAATATCCGAAGTATGACTGCAATTTTTGACAAACTAATATTCTTTGTCAAAAATTGCAGTCAAATATTTGTTACCTTTCACAACAAATTGTTTATGTGAAACTGGTTTTTCATATTTAACTGCTTTAAAAAATAAATATAGGACCTGGCTGGATGTTGATGATGACTTGCGGCTCTGCCTTAGCAAGATAACCCTAACCATTGATGAACTGTGCAAGCATAAACAAGCGCAACATCTCACTGATTACCCGGTAAAATGTTTATAATTTTATAAGATTTATTAAATTGTTTATGCCACTCTTTGTGTTTATCGATATATGTAATTTATGAATACAAAATTTAAAGTGGATATATATATATATATATATATTATATATATATATATATATATATATATATATATATATATATATATATATATATATATATATATATATATATATATATATATATATATATATATATATACTGTATATCACTGGCGGATTTAGGCATTAAGGGGGCCCTTTAAATTATTAAGTTACAAACAATTCATTTAAATTTTTTAAAAATATTTTATGTATAATTGCACAATGCATACACATACATACATAACAATAATTACTTCACAACAAAAATTATAAAATGTTTTGTATACATATGAATATGGAAATAGGTAGGTAACTTTAATTGTATGTTACACATTATAGGAACAATTCGATAATATTATAATCACATTCAGGTACAGTCTGTATTTTGTACATAAGCATTTTATGAAATTATACTGGCACTTTTCTACTTTTTGCAGCAGCAAATTTGTCAATTAATAAATCAAATTCTAATTCTTGTAATACAGAATTTTCAATAAACATCAGTGACAAATTTGATAGTCGATCTTACCCTAATGAATTTCTTAAATAATTCTTGACACGCTTAAGGACGGAAAAAGATCTTTCTGCAGAAGCATTACAAATAGGCATTGTTAAAAATTTTTTTAGTGTTTTTTCCACATTTGGTTGCAATCCGTTAATGATTGTTTTGCACATGTGAAATGGACATGTGATTTTTTCTTCTTTTATGTATTTTAAGAAATTATGTACTTCGTCATTGAAATAGCTAATTTCAATATCAATCTTGTATATATTTCCCAATTTAGAAATGCAATCGTTTATGTCGTCTTTGCTCATATCGTGATCAGAAAATAATTGAAATGACTTAACACATTAGAATACATATTAATTTTGGTGGAAATTTCGGTACTCAATCTAGCACAAAGCATATTATGAGTTTCTACGATGAATAATTTGCGACCTGTTAGAATTGTCTCGTTCGTGTTATTTGATGCTGTATTTAATTCATCAAAATGTCTTTTTTGTTTTTTTATCCGGTTTATTTTAAAATTTGTTTCATCAGTTAATAGATTTGCTTGTCGTTCTATGGTTTCAAAATCATTTCGTACATCCATTATAAAATTATGCAAAGGTTTTAAAAGTTTTACACATCGCAACAAATGTGTTTGAACTTCTTGAAGCGAAAGACTTGTGTTATTTATTCTTTGCAATAATCTATCCCATAATATTGTTAACACTGCAATTTCGTATTTATCGAAATATTTTGACAATGTTTTGGCTTCCAATCTATTATCTGATTTTTCAAGTTCATTTTCGCCAATTTTAATAAGAACAGTTTAATGTTTATAATTTAATCGCTGGAAATCATTCATCATTGCAGATGTGCAATTATATTCATCAAGGGAGCAATGGACGAATTGAAACCAGAAACGGTAACTGCATGATGGAAGAAATTGTGGAGTGATGTCGTTCATAATTCCCAAGACGCTACTGATATTAACTTACAGATAACAACGATAATTAACACAGCACCGAAAATAGGGGAAGAAGGATTTGACGATATGACAGAAGAATTGAATGATTACATAGATGGACATCGTGAGGTGCTCACTAACGAGGAGTTGAAATAATGGCTTATGATTCAATGATGGAGTGCAGCATAAAAATTACTCGCACAATAAGAGAAGCTTTGGAACCCTTGCAGAACCTGTTTACTGAATTGAAGAGACAAAAGACATATTCACTAAAGAACCCTACAGTCCTAGCACGTGAGACTAAGTCAATTTACTAATAATTTTATGCTTCAATTTTGCAATATATGTACAAAAATCTGGGTCTCACTAGTGGTTCGCTATTATCCGCACAAGATGATGGAACCAAACACCGCGGATATGGGGGGAGGCTACTGTATATATATACATATATGTGTGTGTGTGAGTGTGTGTGTGTGTGTGTGTGTGTGTGTGTGTAGAAAGTTTTTTACCTTGGATGTTTTTCTAATATACGTTAAAGATATCAAGAAATTTTACACTTGGTTTTTAATCCTTATCCCAAGTAAGCAAAATAAAGTTTTGCGTTTCCAGCACATCTCCTTTAATATTTACATATCTCAATATAAAAGTTAAGTGGTCTATGTGACTCACATCGAGTGTGGAATGGACGATCAACGAATATTACAGAGCTTCTCTAACTTCCAAAATTAATTTCTCCTTTCTTCAGTCCCTATTAAAGCAATAAATTCATCACATATCGTATGGGATAAGTAATTAACCTTCCCGCTTCCGATATTATCATATCTTGTTAAATGATTTTTAATAAACTCATCAAGCTGTGATAAATATTCTATACAAGTTATAAAATTTCCTCTTTTGTTACCACCACCAACACTTTCATCTTCTCTGTGCCCCCCGAAATCTTAAACCAATCTTGCTAACAACTTTACTGTGGCTACAATTCTTTTTAAAACATCTCGCCAATATTTTTGTTCAATATTAATCTGATTAATCAAATGAGAATCAATACGTCCAGTTATCGACAATCTTTTTTTTTTAAATCAACATTGAGGAAATATGTTCTTTCAATGCGCGTTTAAGATTTTTCCAACCATTGTATCCTGTACTAAATTTAGTAATAGAACGTGTAAAAAGTTTGCAAACATAGCATTAAATCATTTTGCTACTTTCTGAAAAAATAAGCCATTCTCGATATTCTTTTGTGCCATTTGTTTTTTCACAGTCAAAATGAACACTTGAAATATTTCTGTAGTACGTCTGATTTCTGTCATTATATTCAACTTTTAAAGATGTTATGTCTCCGATATTGCACGGTTTATTATTTATTATTTATCGGAGAAAATGGTAAAAGTAATTTACCATTTTCTCCGATATTTTGCACGGCCATAAAGCGATATCTTTTGGAAATTTATCGGAGTCTAGTTGATCTGCATCAGCACCTGGTTCTTTTTCTTCTTCGGCATTTGTCTCTGTGTCTTGCACATCTCGTTCAAGTTCAGCATTGTCGGTTGTTTCGTCATATTTGGCACCTTCTTCTTCCTTCGTAGAATTTTCTTCATTTCGTTCAGCGTTTTCTATTATGTTATCATTTTTTAGACTATCTTCTTCTTTTTCATTTATCACGTGTTGGTTGACGATCTTCGTTGCTCTGAAATTTAGATAAAGATGCAGTCAAAGAAACCTCCAAGGAGTTTTTTTTGAGAGAGCGATAATTTTTCTTTTTCCTTTCGTCGTTTTCTTTTTTCTTCCCCGGACAAGTACGTTCGTTTCATGGCTAAAATATTAAATATGCATATATATTCAAAACAATTATTTTATAATTACAATTACAACAACCGAACCACAACAAAGGATAAAGGATACTGAAGGTTACAAGAATTTCATTGGTTCCTTAACCGTTTATACTGCCTTTATTTGAAGCGGTCGATTTGGAAAACAAAAATGAAAATATAATTTATTTTATTATATAGTTACAATTAAACAACAGTGCAGATAGTTTTTCAAATTTTTACATCATCATCATCATCATCAAATTCCTGCCATGTACCCTCAAGGGGTGTACAGGATATGATATGATAGTATTACATGAAAAAAATTACATCATTATTAATTTCCTATCTACAATTTTCCTCCAAATCAGTCTGTTACTTGTCAAGACTCCAACATTATCAGATCTTATATTTCTATCGTCTAAAGCACTTTGTACCGTATCAATCCACCTATATCTTGGCCTTCCTCTGGGTCGTTTTGCTGCCACCCTCGCAGAGAACACTTGTTTTGCTAATCTTTCCTCGCCCATTCTATTTAAGTGACCATACCACCTGAGATTAGCTCTGCTAACGCATTCCTGGATGCTGACAATGTCAAGTTCTTTCCTAATATCCTCGTTTTTAATATGATATTGCCATTGATGCCATCTGTTCACGCCCCTAATCTTACTCAGGACTCTCATATCTGTGGTCTCTAGTCTTTGGTCAAGTGTTTTACTTCTGACCCAGCTCTCAAATCTATAAGTTAAAACTGGTTTGAACACTGTCTTGTATACAGCTAATTTAGTGTTCAGACTAATTTTTCTCTTATTCCATATGAATTTATTCAATTGACTTCCCACCATACCAGCTTTGCTGATTCTGTTGTGTATTTCAAATTTTTACTAAAATACATATATACCTATATCTACATATAATCCTATACCTATACCTATACCTATATATATATATATATATATATATATGATGCTATGTATTAAAGGCAAGGGGCCGCTACCCAGACCGGTTTCGATATTTATTGAGGTCTCGTCAGTGGGAGCCAGGCTAAGAAACATTAAGTTTTAATTATTAGACATATGAAGAGCCAAAGGCTTCAATTTGGCGACATATATAACTTGTTTAAGTTAAGATATATATATCCCATATCGTTTCTTAGCCGAATATAGTAGAAACTATATAAAGTTCGGCGATTCCAAGCGTAACAAATACCTGGATACTACAGCAACTGACCCTAAAAGTAGTGCAAGCTGAGGCAACTCGTGTCTAAGGTGGAGCAAGCTCCGATCACTATTCTTGATATTTACCCATAATGTGAACTTAGCTCGAGTTGAAACCGGTCTGGGCAGTGACCTTCTCTCATAATGTTGAACAGTAATACAGCTCCTAGTAGCTAAGTTCACATTATGGCTAAATATCAAGAATAGCGATCGGAACTTGCTCCACCTTTGACATGAGTTGCCTCAGCTTGCACTACCTTAAGGGTCAGTTGCTACAGTATCCAGGTATTTGCTTACGCTTGGAATCGCCGAACTTTATATAGTTTCTACTATATTCGGCATGAAACTCTTTGAGTTTCTTATTCAGCTAAGAAACGATACGGGATGTAATATCCCTTAACTTAGACAAAATTTATATATATTATTATAATATTTATTGCATTTATATTCAATACAATTTATATTCAAGATTTTGCGTTTTCGTAATCTTTTTTATGTTTCTTATCAATACCTTTGAAATGAAACATATGAATAAGCATATATTTATTAATATTCATTAATCGCCGAAATACGCAAGAAGCAAAATTTGTGAACCAACACCAATATGTGATTTTTTCCATTAAAATATAAAAATAAAAAAGAAATAATAAAAATTAAACTCGTTTCTTTTAAGATTAAAAAAAATCTACTTAGTCATAACATTTTATAAAAATAAAAAAGAAATAATAAAAATTAAACTCGTTTCTTTTAAGATTAAAAAAAATCTACTTAGTCATAACATTTTACATTGGTTTTCATTATTTCACGGCTACCTTCAACAAAACGTACGGCCCCCAGTTTAGGAAGCGCTACCTTAGACGACAGAAATATAAGATCTGATAATGTTGGAGTCTTGACAAGTAACAGACTGATTTGGAGGGAAAATTGTAGAAAGGAAGTTAGTAATGATGTAAATTTTTCATGTAGTACTATCATATCCTGTACACTCCTTGAGGGTACATGGCAGGAATTAAGAAACGATGTAAATTTTTCATGTAGTACTATCATATCCTGTACACCCCTTGAGGGTACATGGCAGGAATTAAGAAACGATATGGGATATATATCCCTTAACTTAAACATCCCTTAACTTAAACAAACCAAGCTTTAAGTAATACAGAGTAATACTTATTTATAAGTAATACTTATAAATATTTTACCAAAACAAGTTACCATAAGGTGCTTTGATCTTATTAAATAAAAATCTCAGGATGAGAGATAGATGTAGAAAGTTTTTTACCTTGGGTGTAATATATGTTAACGATACCAAGCTATTTTAAATATAAACCTGGTAGACTTGCAACACTTGCAGGCGCATATTTGACTGCTTGCTTACTTTGGAAATAGAGTAAAAACCCAGGTTTATATTTAAAATAGCTTGGTATCCTTAACATATATTATACCCAAGGTAAAAAAATTTCTACATATATATATATATATATATATATATATATATATATATATATATATATATATATACACGTGTGTGTGTTATTTTATTCCCATTTTTACACTATAATTGTAGTTTCATCTATCTAGACAACGGGGGGGGGGGGGTACGCCAGTGGCATACACATTTCCAAGAGTTACATGATGCATAAAAGATTGAGAACCATTGCCCTAGAACTACACATCCTACAACACTGTTGTAGGATGTATAGTTCCGTTATACATTCACTCCATGACATACGATAGTTGTCACCAGGCAACACTATCGTTCCTTAAGGGATTGCTAATTCCCCGCAAACTTACTTGTAATGTGCTAACAGCATTAATATTCTTAATAATAATAATAATAATTTATTATTATTATTATTATTATTATTTATTCCCATAATTGATACACAGTCAAAACAAGATTTAAACAATATTATTTAAACAACAATTTGACTGGTGATACATAGGGCCGTTTCTACATTTTGCGGGGCCCTGAGCGAAATGGAAAAGCGGGGTCCTTGAAAGTTAGTAACTTTTATGGAAATTTTAAATGGATATCTTGTTAATTAATTAATTAAATCAAATATAAAAAATATTTATGCATATAAATAAACAAGTATGCTCTTTAGCATCAATTTAAGTAAAGAGAAAAATTAGTTTAAAAAATAAATGTGTTTGTATGTACATGATATATTATTTTATTATGTAAGTACACATTATCATATAAATACGCCAGAACAATAATTTATTTAATAATATAAATAATAATACAAAATATGAAAAAAAGTATCCATTTTTACTATAAAGAATGAAATATATGTATAACAACTTATAAGATTTAAAAGAAATCTTAATATATTACATTTTACCCTAATGCGCTTATCAATAAAATCTTTTATATCGCTATCAAAATTCAAATTTTTCTGCAATTTCATGCTCTTTAGATATTATTGCCAGGGGCAACAAATGTTCTTGTTTATTAATTTTAATTTGGAAAATGACCTTTCTGCTGATGCGACCGTAACTGGACTGGTCAATAACATTTTAAATGTCGTAGTAATATTTCGATAAATATCCGACAAATTATTTGCAATTATGAATTTTAAAATATTAATGGGTGCATCTTCTGGAACAATATTTATAAAAATAATCAATTCTTGTAAAATTCAGATTCATCAATATCTGTATTTAATTTTTGCTACAGCTGTTTGCAGCAAAATTTTAATTCATTTTCTGTCATTTTTCTTATTAATTTCATATTATAAAAAAATCCAAATGATTTTTCGTGAATTTCATACAATTGAAATCTTTGACAGATTGTAGAGCAGTATCTAAAATTACAAAAAAGAAATTTATCCTAAAATTATCTTTATTATCACCTATGTGTGATTCATCAGGCGTTTCATAATCAAAAAATACTTTTCTTCGACGTACTCGACTTTCTTTAAATTTAATATCTATTTCGAACAGATTTGACAGTTCTTTAGCAATCTCAAAACAGCTATAAAATCCTGATATTCTCTGCTCATCAAAGTACTGCACTAACTCTTTAATATGCTTAGTTGCTACGTCTATGGGAATTTTTGCATTTTGTAATACTTTACTTATTAAATTAAATTTTGACAAAAGCTCATACCAAATTACAAGGCTTAGTATAAAATCAAATGAATCTATTTGTTCATATATTGAAACCACTTCTACTTTTGATAGTATTATCTGATGCAGTTTTAAATAATTCTTTTAGTGCATTTAAAAATTCTGGAATTTGAAAACGTACAGCTCTAACTGATTCTATTCTACATTCCCATAACGGTTTTGGAGTTAATTGTTTAACAAATTTCTTTAATATGTCCCAACGTGAAGTTGAGGCAGCAAATAATGTATATATTATTTGTATAACATTAAAAAAATTTATTGCTATAATTAATGATTTTGCGACATCCCCTAAAATCAAATTTAAATTATGACAGGCGCAAGGAGTATAAAATGTCTTTTCGTTTTCATTTAAAATGTAAGCACGGACTCCCATATTCGCTCCGTTATCATACCCTTTCCCTCTGCAATCTGACAATTTAAGATTTAATTTATTCAAAAGTGATTTTATATTTTATATATACCTTTACCAGTAGTTCTTGAACACGTCAAAAAGTGTTCACGAATTTCAATATCTGCTTCAAATATATGTAAAAATCTAAAAATTACTGAAATTTGCTCCTGATGACTAACATCAGGAGTACAATCGAGAATTATTGAATAGTACTTCGCCTGTCGTATCATATTTACAATATTTTGTTGAATTTTGGTTCCCATATCAACAATTAATTCATTTTGCACACAATGGGTGATAGATACGAATTTTGTTTCTTACCTATAAGTTTTTTACTAAACTTTACTGTAAATGGGAATTACCTATAATTCCCATTTATAGTAGCAAAAACAAAACAGTGCATATACGCAACAATAAATACACTTTCCGCTGCTTATTTCTGCCTACTGGAGGATGCTCGGTGAGAAATGCATAATGAACGCACGTGCGATTAGAAAAGGGAAAAAGTCAGGGAATCCTAAGGACCAGTCGTTCTCAATTCTTTTTCTATAAGGCTGTATTTTTACTGTATTTATATTTATTCTTACTGTATTAGAGGGTCCGCGCGGTTAGCGTAGTGGCTTTGCGCTTCGCAACCATACTCCTGGGGAAGGAGTGTCCCAGGTTCGATTCCAGTCGAAGACGTGAGAAACTAGAGGATCTTCCTCAGGCATAGCCCAGTTAGCCGGTCTTGGGCGCAGGCAGTAGGGTTTTTTCCGCCAGTTTATCTGGCGTTTTTCATCCCGTAAACCGGCCTCGTGAAGATAAGTCTCTACAGTCAAGAATATATCCCCCCCCCCTCCCCAGCGGCAGACCAGGCGACAGGTCGGTTGGGAGTGGTACCAACAAGTAGTCGCATCTAAGTAATACGCGGACCCTGCATAGGAAGCGGGAATAACGCGCGGTGAAAGAAAGAAAGACTGTATTAGAGGGCCCAGTCCCAACAAACTTACTCGTAAATTCCGTTCCCATTTTTAAAATTATCCACTTAATTTATATAATTTTGTATCGCCGATGTGTAAGGCTATTTATTTTAGTAAATAAGTATTAATAATTAATTATGGAATAATCATAAAGAGTATTAGTACATTTATGTATACGGTGTAGCATGTTGACAAATATAAAAGTACGCATTTAAATTAGTTATCAATCACAGGATTAATGCTACAATATTGTGGTTTCCTCAGGCCAACATCATTAAATTAACTTGTGTGGTAAGTTTCATTGACATATCCCATTCTGATCACCAAAAGTTTATAATATTATTCAGTATAAAATTGATTATAATGATGTTGGTTTGAAAAAAAAAAACAGTAGTGTGAAAAATATTTATGCATTGTAACTCACTATAGAAGTCAGCAGAGCAGGGGAAGCAGCAGAAGGATGTCGACTTGTTGGCGAACGCTTACCGTCGAATATAACTGGCACCCCTGATTTCACTTTACGAAAAAATACATTAAAACGTTTTGCATATATACCTCCCACACAAAAACAACAAGCCTTCCCCAACAGCCATTATATACTGTAGATGCAAGGAAAAAAATTGATTTCTCTGTACCTTATTCAGGGATACAATAAATTTTATTGTATCCCTGAATAAGGTACAGAGGTTTTTGCAGTCTGTGTAATATATTTCTCAACAAATAGTGCAAATTAGAGGCAGCTGGAATAAAAAGGTGCTAACTAATGAATCACATGTACCCCTCTCACAGAAACTACGCTGTATAGACTTAAGCAAAACCATATGTTGTACTGAAACACAGTATCTAACTAAAAAGTATTGTCCAATTTTTCAATTACATGAAATAAGTGTTTGTTTGATTGCATTTGAAATTCTCGATGTCATTATGACAGATCATTTGTTTACTTCAAATAAAATTCTACCACAATTGAAACATGCCATATAATGCTTGTGTGAGTTCCCCTTCCAGCTCAAACGCAAATAAGGCAATAAAAATCAACCAAAGGTTGAAACTTTGTGTGAGTAGAGCCCCCCCCCCCCCGTTAATGAAAAGTTCTGTTGGAACGATAAAAGACACCCCGTCGTGAATGTCTTAAAACTAAAAAATATATAGTGAATGTCGTTATGACAGATGCTATGGAATTCGGTTGAAGAGAATTAGCATTTCAACTCAAAAATTGTCGGTTCCATTTGCCTTTAAAGGGTCGCGTGATCTTTTGTTAATACCACAATAGAATTCATGTCTATTGTTGTGGTATTAACGTAAATCGTTCACGTGCCAGCAAAATTCTCGGGCGTGCCATAGGTTTGCCACTCATGTTGTACGATATTGTTATATATCTTAGAGTAGTTTCAAATACTACCGCTCTAGCGCTACGATCTTATTTCGCTTACTATAACAACAATAGTTGGTTGTAAAATTATATACATATATTTTACTATATAATAATATTTTTATATAATAATTATAATAATAATAATTTATATAATGATTTTAAAAAATTAATTTTCTTTTTTCAATTTTTTGCGCGGGGGGGGGGGTGTGCCACCGCACAGTTCGCACACCCATGAATACGGCCCTGCCCGCGATGAGTCTTTTGACTCCA
The DNA here is from genome assembly GCF_054136105.1 of Typopeltis vanoorti. Classification (NCBI taxonomy): domain Eukaryota; kingdom Metazoa; phylum Arthropoda; class Arachnida; order Uropygi; family Thelyphonidae; genus Typopeltis; species Typopeltis vanoorti. Next base: position 126,628,447 of record NC_143555.1, read on the forward strand.
TGGAGGCACCTTACATAATAATCATAAAAGGTTTCCCCGGAAATCACACTAAATTGCCTAGCTGTAATGCAGAATACATCAAGAATGTCTTGTTTCATTTTCCATTATTGATTACAGACATCCTAACACAGAAATACTGACGTCTTTTACAGGCTGTTACAAGGGTTATACCAAAATGATTTCTTAATTTATAGTGATCAGTTTCATTGTTATTATCGAAAAATTATAAATAATTTGATACAATTATCTTGAAAGAAAAAAAAATGAATTATTTAAAAGAAAAGGCGCGTATGCATTACATAATCAATTTTTTTTTTTTTTTTTAGGGGAGGGAGGGAGAGAGAGAGGGTTATAGACCTATTCCTTTCAGCTCTAGTAACAGTCCGTAAGTTAACGAAAATTATTGAGAAAGTGAGAAACTCACACGTCCAGTAGACGCACTAAAAAGTCCCTAACAATAGCCGAATACACACAAAAATTTATTTTATTTTATTATTATATTTTTCACCTTTCTGATTGCTTTACAGATGTTCAAAACATTTTATTCTGATATTGCTTTTGTAGCATGAAATTGTTTTTTAAACATTAATTTCCCCAATATTTCATACTTTAATGATTTATACTTATTAGGAAATAATATAAATGAAAGCTAATTTATAATAATCACAATTTAATTTCGCGGAATATTAAAAGTTCTCTGGTACTATTACTTTGAAAAAAATAACGAATTCAAACAAAAAGAAAGTGCACATATTTTATCTAGCAGCATTTTATGTGTGGGGTGATAATTTTGGGAAGGGGGGGGGGGGTAGCCATTAGAGACGAATTAATTCTGTAATGAAAATCTTGGAATTAAAATTTCATTTTGACGCATGCACCTACACATGTTTTGAAAGATAAACTGTATCCATGTTCTTATCCATAGGGAAAATATCGCTACTTCAAAACTGCCGCATGATGTTGAAATTAACCGAAAATGTGTACATAACAGTTGACTTCATAATTGCCGTATATTTCGATTTGTAGTGAGTGATTAGTGATTACGTATGATTCTCTGTAAAGCAAAATTTAAAAGTGCGAACCTTCGCGCAATCTGTGAACTAACCTTCGAATTAAGATTATGAAAAAAAAAAAAAAACTTAATTTGGAGCAGATGGAGGCTGTATTCATTTTTATATTCGGATTTTCATGAATTTATAAAATAATTGTTTGGAAAAAATAATTATCTTCAATCAAGTTCTGGGAGAATTTTAAAATATATTGTCGATTAAAATGATTAGCAAAAAAATTGATAGTGACATTGATCTTCCAAAGTGATACAATATGAAGTGAAGAAAGTATGAAAGGATTTCTTATTTTGCGCTGGTATTAAAAACTATAATTACACGATAAAAACAAGCAGCAAAAAAGGAATATAACTCATAATTATTTAGTCTGATATAACTTAGATTCCGGTTACCGAGCAAACGGCAAGCAACTGCATTTTTTGCTTGTGGCAACTGAACATAGCTACTACTTACACCAGGTAATCTACTTAAATGTTCTTTTCAGCGTGAAGGATCATTGCGCCTTCTAATGGACATGACACAGTGGCGTATCTAGAGCTTTTGCCGCCCAGGGAGGTCTAGGAGTTTGCCGCCCTTCTCAATACACACCAAAAATACTACAAAAAGTCAAAACGACATACAGGGAAATAAATTAAAACACTGTTTATTTTTGAAGTAAAACTTTAATTTCAGTATTCTAAAATGTTATTTTTCTTGCTTTTCTGTTAACAAAATCGTTGATGACATTGGCGAAGTCTATTTCATATAATGCAAGTAATTCATAATCATTTTCAATTTAGAAAAACTCCTCTCATAAATAACAACACTTGCAAAAATTGTGAGGAAAATTCGCAGTAGTATTACAATATTTGGAAATGAGTTCTCGAGACTGTATTTTAGAATTAACTGCAAAAGTTTAAAAGGTTCAGAGTGCCGCCCGGGGGGAACCCCCTCCTTAGCTACGCCACTGACATGACAGTCAAACTGCACTTCTTATCCATGTTCTTTCAACAGGTTGACAGAATATTATCCAGGTGTGCTGGACGTGTATATACGTCCAGCAAAGAAATGGTACGCTTACATACATGGATTTTATGGAATACAGGAGTTCCTGTTAGTTTTATATTCTAAGGAAAGAACAATGTATTTCAAATGGAAGCGGGAGGCCTAACAAATTTTTCAGCGGCCTCTAGTTATTATATTATAAAATTAATATTTAAAAATAAGTTGCAAAATAAAATACAAAAGTATTTTATTTTGAAGCTATAACTACACTGTTTTTTTATTGTTCTTTGTGAGGAGTAAAGTTTTAAAATGTGGCCTCCATAGAGAGTGAGGCACCCAGCTTGCGCTTCATGCGCCTAATGGTAAATGCGGCTCTGCTTGTTTGCATAGTGTTTTTCATTAATGTTTACTACTAGAGAAAGAGAGAGAGAGAGAGATGTAATTCTAGAATATTTTCTAGGCAATTATCTATCTCTTCAATAAGACCATTTAACAATTATATTTTTTCATTTGGTCTATATGTATACACACACACACACACACACACACACACACACACACACACACACACACACACACACACACACACACACACACACACACACACACAACCTTTCTTTCTTTCTCTCTCAGCAGAAAAAGAGAGAGAGCAAGTCTTGTGTGTGTGTGTGTGCACATACACATATGCTATTATTTTTTGTTCAAGATTAGTTTCGTTCCATCCAGTGGCGGCCCGTACATAAGCACTGCGACACTGCAGCACCCCCAAGGATAAATGGACAATTGACAATTGACTTTTATTCTTTAAGGGTGAAGCAAAATGCTTTTCATATTCCCCGCTATCTGTCGTGGATTACAGTGAGGGTAAAATTTATGAGCAGTTTGCTCGCCCTGAATGGGCATGGAGATTATGTATCGCTATAGGAGGCTAATATAGTTTTTGGTCTTCTATATTTGAATATGTTCGTTGTCTCGTATGCTGCAGCTGGTTGAACCAAATCGTTGGGATGTGTGGACATCTTTATAAAAAAATTTGGAAGCTAAGGATTGTAGATAAGAGAGAGGAAAAATTGAATAAATTTGTTTGTGTTTATAAATAATGAGTCTTTGGACTCCCTGGAGGTGTCATATAATAATAATAATAATAACAATGCTTACAACATTATATAAATGCAATACAACATGTTAAAGGTCACAGCTTATGTTTTGACATTGATTGAATAGTTAATAATTGGAATTGTTCGATTAACGCTTTAGATTACGAAACATACACTGCGATCTAACGCCGATATTCGTTTGCGCTTGTCATTGCACGTTACGTCAGTCCCAACTGTAATTGCTCAAACGCAGTGTATTTTTAGTATGCTTACGCGCCTTATTTCTGTGAGATATGAAACGTTTATTATTGGTGCGTGGTGAACTATTTTTTTGTAAATCTTATTTTATTTTGTTAAAATAACATATAATTATTTATTTATTATAGATACAAGGCTGAATTATGACGAGTGTCACTGTTGAAAATATGAAAAGAATTATATTTTATTCAATTATAGTTACACGAAACAAATGCACTGCGATCTGAAGCCGATATTCGTTTGCACTTGTCATTGCTATTGTTACGAAACTTTTATTATTAGTGTTTGTTCGTGGTGAGGATGAAATATTTTTAATCTGTAAATTTATTTATTAATAAATTAGTTACTGATTATGAAGAAAAGTTTTTTTTTTTTTTTTGTATATGCAGCACCCCCACTTAAAATTTTCACTGGCCGCCACTGGTTCCATCATATAAAGCTTGACTTAAGATGCATGTGAATTATTATGTGTAGATTTTGTCACCTAGTTTTTGTGATATGATGACATATTGGTGACTAATAACAATGACCAAGAATGCTGTATCAAGAACATTTTATTTGCAACGAGCCTGGTGGATAGGAGGAAGAAGAGTAACATGACTGGCACATATAACTTGGTGAGGAGTTTGTACCAGATTAAAGTAGAAAAGATTTCATAAAGTATAAAGACAGAACATTCCTAGAGATTGTACCTGTTCACAATCAGTAAAGGAGTTTATGATATGATTTAATGAGCATTATATTTGATAATGAGGACCTCGCACTATGAATCTTTTGACACCATGGAAGTTTGGTGATAATAATGTGTATGGCACTTGCAAAGATGATATTGGAAGTTATATAAATAAGCTTCTCAAATGGGAAGCAAGGTGATAGATCAGTCCTTGGTTTGTCCAAAGTTTATTCTTTTATTATGGTATCTTAAACAGATACTTTAAAAAACATTTGTATGGCATTAATATTAAAATTGCTACAGCAGTGGAAAATCAAAGAAGAAACCATAATATATGGATTTTTATCTATTACAGAATTAGAAAATTTTCACATTTAAAAATTGAATTAGATTCATGTATTTCTAAATAATTTAATTTTTCATATTAGACTTAGAAATTAAAGTTGAAAGGTCCGTTCACAAGTTATTCAAAGAATATAGAGATGAAATGAAATATAACTATGTGTTTTATTACACTACAAAAAAAATATATATATATATTTTATTTTTCGTAAAATATATTTTACGAAAAATAATAGAATGTTCGTAAACGTCAATAAAATGAAGGAGCGAGTGCTGTATGGGGATTCACTATTAAGGTGTGATAGTTGAGAGTTTGCCGAAATCGTAGCAGCCGGGTGCGAACATAAAGGACGTCAGCGAATCAATTCGAGTGCAAAAACAGAGGGTGAAAGAGATGATAATCGTGGCAGGAGCAAATGATTTGAAAGAAAACAAAATGGAAATGATAGAGGATATGAGGGAATTACTTGATGTAGCAAAAGAGAAGAGTGAGAGAGTTAGGATGGTGAGTATTTTACTGCGGTGTTTAGAAGGAGGGCCATAATTGCCAATGACTTTATGCTTGAGTTATGCATGGAGAGTGGTGTGGAATTTGTGGATGTGTGGAGTGAGTTCGATGGACCAAAGGATTTATATAAGATGGATGGGTTACATTTGAATGGATTTGGTGTACGGAGGCTTGAAAAAGTGTTGATGAATGATGTGGATGTACAGACTCAGGGAAACTAGATTTATTATGGGGGGGAGTAGATATGCAGACTTTAAGGAGGCAGTTGAGTGTATCAATGAGTATATTATGCCCGAGCGAGTACGAAGGACAACAAATCAGAATGGGATAGTTAGTATAAGGCATCAAAGTAGGGATGGGGCTAATGGGCTTCTGCAATTCATGTGCACTAATGCCAGGAGTATTAGGAACAAGAAGGAAGAATTTTTGCCTTGGTTGGCACTTCCAGGCCACAGGTTGTTGGTATTAGTGAAACATGGCTGAGAGAAGATGATACAGCTAGTGGGATTCAATGCGTTGTGTATAGCGTGTTCAGGAGTGACAGGGAGAATAAAAAAGGGGGAGGTATGTTATTAATGATAGCTGATGAGTTGCAGCCAGGGAGTATAGAAGTTGAACTGCAAGATAGAGAAAAGAGCACATTTGAGGCAGTTTGGTGTGAGATAGAATCTAGCAGAACAAAATATACAATTGGGTGCTGCTATAGACCAGGTGATGGAACAGATGGTGGGGATAGTATGCATAGGCAAATAGAAGACATGAGTGGAAGGAGGGTAATTATTATGGGTGATTTCAATTATGGTAACGTTGACTGGAAAGAGGAGAGGACACATGGGAGGATGGAAGTGGATTTTATGTGGTTATTAAGGGACAACTCTCTGCGACAGCATGTAGTGGAAAATACCAGGGGGCAGAGAGTGCTTGACCTAGTAATTGCAACTGAGAATGTGGCTGTAACGAACATGACCATGTTGCCACCAATTGGTGAGAGTGACCATAAAGTCATGAATTGGGAGGTGGCTAAAAGAGTGGAATTTACAATTAAGATAGGGTACATGTGGAATTACCAGGCTGGTAAGTATGACAAGCTTAGGAGTGTGCTTGGCTTAGTGCCATGGCATGTAAAACTGCAAGGGTTGGATGTTGATAGTGCATGGGAGATGGTTAAGAAGTGTTTGCAGGAGGCAATGGTTGACTGTATACCAAGAGTCCGAATAATAAATCAAGTAGGGGTTAAATGGATGAATAACACTATTAAGCTTGAGCTGCAAAAAAAAGAAACAATTGTGGAGGGAATTTAAGTAGAAAGGTGATCAGCAAGTGCAGGAACAGTATAAAGCTCAGGTCAGGATTGTAACAAGGGTGGTAAGAAAAGCAAAAGCGGATTATGAAAGAAAATTGCCCATGCTGGCTAAAGAGAATCCCAAACAGTTTTTTCAATATGTTGCAAGTAAAAGGGAAAATGTTCATGGCAGAATGATCTTAAAAAATGCTGAGGGTAGGGAGGTAACCGAATCAGTCAATATAGTGGAATTACTGAGCGAGCACTTTGCAAGAGTATATCATCCAGGTGGTGACATTGCAGGAATGGAAGAACCAACAGCTTATACTGGAATTGTGAAGAAGTAGTGGTAACTAGTCTATTACAGAACCTCAATGTCAATACATCTGTGGGATTGGATGGTATACCAGCTCGTGTCGTACATGAAGCGGCTAAAGAATTGTCGGTGCCCTTGACCATTTTGTTTAATTTGAGCCTCGGGGCTGGGTTAGTCCCAAGGGGTGGAAAGAGGGGAAAATAGTTCCGCTGCATAAAGGTGGGTTCCAAGGCTGTTGTTGAAAATTACTGGCCAATCAGCATAACAGGAATCATTATCAAGGTCTTGGAGAAAATAGTGAAGAGGAAAATACAAGATTGTATAGATGAAAATGGGATACTGTATATTGGGGACAGCATGGTTTTGTGAAGGGTAGGTCATGCCTCAGTAACTTGCTCACATATTAACACAGTGACAGCTGAACTGGATAAGGGTAATGGGTTTACAGTGATTCTACTGGACCTTGCTAAGGCCTTTGACAGGATACCACATGGAATTCTAATTACTAAAATGCAGCATATGGGGATGAATATAGGGTTAGTGAGATGGATAAGAGGGTAGTTAACAGAGAGATATCAGAGAGTGGTTTATTCAGGAGTAGAGTCCACAAGACGGCCTGTGACTAGTGGTGTGCCACAAGGATCTGTTCTTGGACCACTGCTGTTTAATTTGTTCATTAATGATATAGGAAAGGATCTGAGAGGAACAGTTCATTTGTTTTCGGATGTTGCAAAGTTGGGTAGGGCAATAGTGAATGCAGATGATGTCAAAATTTGCAAGATGATTTGGATAGATTGGAGGTCTGGGCAAAGGAGAATGGATGTCAATTCAATGTGGCAAAATGTAAGGTTATACATTTTGGGGTGAAAAAGATTAGCAGCAGTTTACTACATCGGTGGAACTGTACTCCAGGAAATTGATGAGGCACGAGATTTAGCAGTGTTGGTGGATAAGGAGTTGAAGTTTAGGGGCACATTGCAAAAGTGGCCAAATCAGCTCATCAAATCACTTGGTTGCTGAATAATACGTTGACAAGCAGAGACAATGTTATTGTTCCTCTGTATCGAGCCTTGATAAGACCCCATCTCGACTACTGTGCCCAGATTTGGTCACCTAGGTTTCTTCTTGATGGGGAGGAGGTTGGGAGGGAGGATCCAGAGGCGAGTGACCGAAATTGATAGATCTGTGGAATGAACCTTATGAGAACAGGTTGAGGATTTGTGGGTTGTAAATCCTCTGTATCGAGCCTTGATAAGACCCCATCTCGACTACTGTGCCCAGATTTGGTCACCTAGGTTTCTTCTTGATGGGGAGGAGGTTGGGAGGATCCAGAGGCGAGTGACCGAAATTGATAGCAGATCTGTGGAATGAACCTTATGAGAACAGGTTGAGGATTTGTGGGTTGCAAAAATTGGTTGATAGGCGGAGGAAGGGAGATATGATTGAGACATTCAAATTACTGAAGTGTTTCAATAAAATTAATTCAGAAGATATTTTTGAGAATAGGGCTGGTTGTGGGAGGACTAGGGGACATCCATGGAAACTGGGCAAAAGTGTGGTTAGTAAAGGTGTTAGAGCTGGGTTCTTTACTTTTAGAGTGGTGAATGAGTGGAATGGGCTGCCATAGTCTCTGGTGGATGCTGACAGTGAGTGAGTTTAAGGCGAGGTATGATAGATACTGTATGAATGTCGAATAGTTGTGATGAATATGATTTGGAACCTCCCTCGATGAGTCTAATGACTCCCTGGAGTTGCCTGTAATAATAATAATAATAATAATAATAATAATAATAATATATATATATATAAAGTAGCTGAACAACAACTCCAGACAAAACTGTGTTTGCTAAAGTCAGGCTGTTCTTGTCATAGATTAGTTCCAGAAGTCATTATGGGGAGGGGGGAATAGTTCAGCTATGCCCCTTACAATGTCTGAAATACTGTTTCTTTAAATGGATTTAGAGTCAATTCATTTCCCTTCTCCTCCTCAGTTAACACAATATACTAACCGCCACCTGCGTAAAAATGTGTTCTTCGAACGAATCGTCAAGGATGAGCCTTCTAACTTGAAACAATACTGGTTTATCTATTTATATTTATATTTATAAGTTCAGTTTCTCAAATGCATTCACCCCTTTCTCTGTCAATATATCTGCTTACTCATTACAGCATAATGCTATTTCTCATTACCTCTCGATGCAAGAACGGCATGGTCAGTCTTACTCATTAGCAGCATTGTGGGAATCTCATTTATGGATGTATGCATTTACAAGTCCCATTCATCATCCCTCAACAAATCTTTATCTTTAAATTCCTTTTTTTATGCTGTTTTCCTCTTCTTATGCACTTGTTTTTTGATGCCCAGTCAATGTCTCCATATGTAAAATCACAAGAATAGTTATTCATCCATTTACCTCATCAATTTCTTTGGATGTAACCTCAAGGAAAATTCACACTATTATGAGAGCACTACATGATTTAAGTATAGATAATTATTGTTAATCTCCTATTAACAATTTCCCCAAATTATTTTTCCTGCATTTAAGTGACCATACCCATACACCTTAGATTAGCTCTGCTCACATATTCTTGAATGCTGACAATGTGAAATTCCTTTCTAATGTTTTAATTTTTGATTCTGCAACTGATGTTATTTGTTCAGGCTGATAATATTTCTCAGCACTCTCATATCTGTGGTCTGTACTCTTTGATCACATGCTTTATTTCTAGCCAAATTCTCAGATCCATAACTTTATATTGATTTGAATCCCTATAAATTTATTCAGTTAGCTTCCTGCCATACTAGCTTTGTTTATTCTGTTGTTCGTTTCCAAATTTAATTTGCCATCTTCACTAAAAATTGTGCCTGAATGTTTATTTTACTTTCAATATACGATCTGCATTGAGAATACAGCTGAAATTCTCTGTGTTCTGCTTATTTTCACAGTTTAAGTCTTTTCCTTTTGATTTGCATGACAAATTTGTTACAGCAGATATTTGGTTTAGTAAGAGAAACTTGGAGACTTGCACTGGATGTGTTTAGGGGTACAACATCATGTGCATAAAGCAAAGAGCTAAGTTTGATATCTCCAATACTAATATCAGGTTTAATGCCAATGTCTTTCATAACGCCTCCGTAGCGCAATTGGAAGAACGACGGTACATTACGTCCTTCGATTGGAATAGGCCTAAATTCGATTCTCGTCGTGACGGCAGGAATCTTTATGTGGACTTTTTCAATCGAAGGTGAGTTAGCCGCTCATACGGAGGTAGCAGGGTTTTTTCTCCCGGAAACTCGTGTTTTTCATCCCGCATAGACAAATCGGCCCTTCAGAACACACACAATTTACAGACAAAAAACAGAAATGGTGGTGGTGGTGGGCGTTGATTGGTAGTAGAGGTGGAGACAGTTGTATAATAGGTGTCCTCCCGCGATGAGTCTTCGGACTCCTTGGAGGTGTCACGAGTAATAGTAATAATGTGATTACAGGGGCGCGCCGGCCATTTGCGCAATGTGTGCAGAGCACACAGGCGTGAGGATAGTAAAGGCGCCAAAGAGGAGGAAATACTTTAAAAAAAAACGTTTTTTAAAAGTAATTTTTTTATTGGGGGTTGGGGCACCAACTAAAGTTTTGCACACAGGCGCTGGACACTACTGGCGTGCCACTGTGTGATTCATATTCATATAGATGATGAATAAGAGCAGAGTTAATGTGTATTCTTGTCTTATATATTTATAGCTGATTTTACATCAGACCATCTTCCTGTATTTCCTTCAATTCTACTTGCTGACGTACAACTTAAATATACACACTATGTATTGTTTTGTAGAATGTTCCATGTCTCATATAATTGTGGTGTTTAGAAAAGTTTCCATTGCACACCTCGTCATATTTCTTTCTCAACTATTTGTCATAAAGTTCAAATCTGATCTTGACAACATCTATTTGGTTTGAATCCAGCATGTTCTTCTCCAAATTTCTGTTACATAATTTTTCTCTGCCTCTTCTCAAGTGTACTTGAGAATATACTCAAGTATACTTGTGTAAATCTTAACCAGCAAACTTAGTAGAAAAATTCCTCTGTAATTCTCACATTCAGCTTAATTCCCTGATTTGTAAGTGGAAACTATCAAAGCTCTAAAATCATCTGGAATTCAACCTTCAGACCATGCCTTCTGAATAATGCAGTATAGCCACCACAAAACTTTTATATCTCCATATTTTTATATTAGTGGTAAATGGTGCTGTGTAGCTGGAGGATTAAGTAAGAGAGACGGTGAGTTTTAGTGTGCCCTCCCACGATGAGTCCTGGGACCCCTTGGAGGTGTCATGTAATAAAAATAATAATATTTGAACGTCTCTAGTTGAATATTATCTACATCAGCTACCTTTCCACATTTCCAATTTTTGATCTTATTTTCTACCTCAAGTATTGATATGTACTCCTGTTTGGATTAATCTTGAAAATTGTCTATTACAGTTTTATCATTGCTTGTTTTGTTTAACAGTAGTTCAAAGTTTGTTTTTTTATTAGTATGGGGTTCCTCCCTTACCTCCACCATCCCTTAGGATGGTTGAGCCCTCCTAATGAGGGATTAATATGTATTTTATGACTGTAGATCTGTGTGTGTGTGTTCATTGGCCGGTTTGCCTAGTTAGTCTGAGGGACAAAAAACCTGAGTTTCCAGGTTAAAAAAAAACCCTCCGCTTCCATATAAGACCGGCTAACTCACCTTTAGTCAAAAGAAACCAGATAAAGGTTCCTCACGTCATGGACAGAATTGAACCCAGGTCTTTCCCACCAAGCTCAGTCAGTATAATGTTTTAAAGTAATTAGTTTAGACACCTATGATATCCATATCTGCAGTTTTCATGTGTCACCTTATCATCTTTGATTCCTTTTAGTACTCTTGCCTTTATTTCTAAACTTTTTCAAAAGCCTCCAGAACATTTTGCTACCTTCCTGATATTTAACTTCTATACTCTTGCCAAATTCTTCCCAAGACTTTTGTTTAAGTACCATTACACATATAGATGAGATCTTTCACATCTTCTCTGTGTTCTATTAGAGCATCTGCCACATATCTGCTAGGAAATTTTGGTGCGTTTTCTTCTTTTCCACGACTGCTTCTTTAACTTCTTGTATCCACATTGGTGTTCATATTTTTGCATCCTTAGAGACAACTTCAACACATGACCCCCCCCCCCCCAGCTGAATCAATCAATATTTTCTTCAAAGCTTGCACTGACAAGGTTTGATTCTTGTTTTGAACTGTTTCATTTTTTCTTCAATAATGTTTGTATAGTTGAGTCTACAGTTTACCTGTAAAGGCTGCTCAACTTGAATTCTTTTTAAAACTTTCTTCTGTACTGTTCTATTCAATGTGATATTCATTTTTATCTTACTTAGAACCAAGTGATGGTCACTTCCAATTTCAAATCCACTGTACCCTCTTGTATCCCTGAAAAGCTCGTGTCGTACGTGAAGCGGCTAAAGAATTGTCAGTACCCTTGAGTATTTTGTTTATTTTGTCTCTCTGGTCTGGGTTAGTCCCAAGGGGGTGGAAAGAGGGGGGAAATACTTCCACTGCATAAAGGAGGTTCCAAGACTGCTGTTGTAAATTACCGACCGATAAGCATATCAGGAATCGTTGTCAAGGTCTTGGAGAAAATAGCCAAGAGGAAAATACAGGATTGTATAGATGAAAATGGGATGCCGTATAGGGGAAAGCATGGTTTTGTGAAGGGTAGATCATGCCTCAGTAACTTGCTCAAGTTTAACAACATAGTGATGGCTGAACTGGATAAGGGTAATGAGTTTACAGTGATTCTACTGGACCCTGCTAAGGTCTTTGACAGGATACCACATGGAATTCTTATCAGTAAACTGCAACATATGGGGATGGATATAGGGTTGGTGAGATGGATAGCAGGGTGGTTGACAGAGAGATATCAGAGTGGTTTATTCAGGAGTAGAGTCCAAAAGACAGCCTGTGACTACTGGTGTGCTGCAGGGTTCTGTACTTGGACTACTACTACTGTTCAATTTGTTCATTACCGATATAGGAAAAGATCTGAGAGGAACTGTTCATTTGTTTGCTGATGATGCAATGTTGGGTAGAGCAATAATGAGTGCACAGGATGTCAAAATTTTGCAGGATGATTTGGATAGTTTGGAGGACTGGGCTAAGGAAAATGGATGTCAATTTAATGTGGCAAAGTGTAAAGTTATGCATTTTGGAGTGAAAAGATTAGCAGCAGTATATCACATTGGTGGAACCGTACTCCAGGAGATTGATGAGGCCAGGGACTTGGGAGTGTTGGTGGATAGAGAGTTGTAGTTTAGGGGGCACATCGCAAAAGTGGCTAAATCAGCTCATCAAATCACTTGGTTGCTGAAAAATACTTTAACATGCAGAAACAAACAAGTTGTTGTTCCTCTGTATCGAGCCTTGATAAGACCCTATCTAGATTACTGTGCCCGGATAGGGGCGCCAGGGTTTCTTATGGGTGGGAAGAGGTGGAGAAGATCCAGAGACGAGTGACCAAGATGATAGCAAGTCCATGGAATGAACCTTATGAGAACAAGTTGAAAATTTGTGGGTTGCAGAAATTCGTTGATAGGTGGAAAAGGGGTGATATGATTGAGACATTCAAATTACTGAAGGGTTTCTATAAGATTAATTGAGAAGATATTTTTGAGAATAGGACTGGTGGTGGGAGCACTAGGGGCCATACATGGAAGCTGGGCAAGAGTGCGGTTAGCAAGTGCGTTAGAGCTAGGTTTTTTACTTGAAGAGTGGTGAATGAGTGGAATAAGCTGCCAGAGTCTGTTGTGGGTGCTATGACCGTGAATGAGTTCAAGGCGAAGTATGATCGATATTGTGTGAATGTCGAATAGTTGTTCTTGACATGATGTTAGGGCCTCCCTCGATGAGTCTGTAAGAACTATTCGACATTCACACAATATCGATCATACTCCTTGGGGTTGCCCGTAATAATAACAATAATAATAATAATAATAATAATCGTGAAGTAGCATGAAGATATCACTATCAAAAATGACATTGTTGTCAATGAGATTTTTATTTCTTGTCTTCTCTCCATGTGAACGTGTGCACATTTTTATGTTGAAATATGGTGTAATGACTCCATGTTTCAACATACATAAGAAATAAGTAAATTTCCTTATTTATTTATTTATAATTTACTTACCAGGAGAATTTGTTTATATACATTTCACAATCGTGTTACTTTTTAAATCCCTAGCCTATGTCATCGTCTAATAATATATTTCATCTTATGTCTCAAGTTGTTTAAAGGTGTTGTTTAGTCTACTCTAATGGAACAAAATTATTTTATTCAATTAATATTGTTTTTTTTTTTTAAGATTATACATGTACTGAATTTTGTGTGCATGTTTCTTTTTGTTAATGTAAAAACAAATTCTTGTCAACACAGGTCACAAACAATACAGTGATTCCATAAATCTTAAGTATTTCTTTGTTTGATAACTTATAATTTTTTTACTGCTATTTACAATTCAAAAAATAGAATAACTACATACTTGAATAAAAAAATTTCATAATGAGAAGTTTAAGCATTAAAACCATTTTGATTTTAAAACAAATCATATTTTGAAATACATTTTGCAAAAATTATAATATAATATATTTGAATTACAAAGCCATCCTACTTCACTTCTATTGTATATGTACATCATATGGATTTGACATTATTATTATTATTAATGTAAAATATAATTATATTTTATTTCTTAAGTTATAAATATTGTAGCGTTATACGTTCAAACTTTAGTATCTTCATTTCGGTTTCTGCTGCTGCATTATCACACAACTTCTACTGATTTAATTCGTTCCTTGCAGATTCAAATGCATTACTCACCATGTCCCGTTCAGTTTCCAGAACAACAGCGATACATCTGATTGGATCTGAATGCGGAGACTTATCAAGAGTCATACTCTTAAAGACATGTACAATTCTTTCAAAAGCACACAGCGGAGTGCAGTCAAACATTTGGAAGTATTGAAAAAATAATGGTAGAGCAAATATAATTGTTCCGAGATAAGGAATTCCTGCTGCAAAAGTCAGGAGATACGTCAAAATATCCACCACTAACTCTAAATTACTTCTCGTAGTAGGATCTGCATGTTCCTGCTTTTCTTTAAATAATTTAATAAGAAAAGGCAAATTGCTTATGAGAATGCTTGCATACAGCTTGAAATCGCCAAAATCTTGTACTTTACGAAGCCAGTCATAAGCTTCATAAGCACCTCCCACCACAATGCAGGCTTCAAAACAGATCTTAAGAAGCGATTTAAGCATACTCCAAAAGGAATCATCGAAGATTTTATTAATCAAACTGTTCACTTTATTTGAGCGCTGATAAAGAGCTTCAAATCCTTCCCACAGTTCTTCCCATTTCTTATCATCCTCTTCCAGAATAGCTCTAATTTTCTTTTGCACACTCACAGTGATTCCAAATTCTGTCAGACTAGCTCCAACGAACATTGCACCTCCACAACCTGCTCCTACCTGCATACCTTGAATGACATTTGCACTAGCTCTGATGGGAAATGCTGAACATGCATGCAAACCAAGTCCAATTGAACAGACTGTTGTTAGCCCTGTTGCTATCAATTTGGCAATATTCACATTAGAATGATGCCAGTCAAGATCCTCTGCCAGACTGGTGATATTTTCAATAGCAATGTTTCTGGCTTCTTTCCATGTTGGCAGTCTCTCTTCAAAGGCTCTCATCAATGATGGAGTGGATATGAGAACATTGGAAAGTTCTTGGTCAAGATACCGAAGCTGGTTTATAACATATTTTTTGAACTCATCAAGGTTCACATACATCTTGAGAACCTACGAAAAGATGAAAATGTAAAAATATTAAGGTGTAGCATATATATTTAAGTAGTGCAGTTGAGATAGAAAAAATGAAAACTTGAGTAGTGATATAATAACATATAAATAAAGTGAATAAACTGATAAGCTATTTGTCATTCCTTTTATGTACTTCTCATTTGATTCCGTCACTTTAACTAACTAAAAAAATATGAAAATTTCAAATGTATTGAGTGGAAGTGATACCAAAAAATATGAATCAAATTGAGAACTTGGGCTACGTTTGCCACAAAATTATTATTATTACCCCAAGACCTCACGGAGTCAAAGATTCATCTGGGAGGTCCTTTTATCACACACACAGCTCATCATACCGTGTCTTGAACACATCCAACTCCTTGCAGACATCACACTCTCAAGCAAGGCATTCCAATCATTTACAACTCTGCACGAAAAAAACCTGCCTCTCTATCACACCCTCTTTATACAGTTTCCAGGGATGACCTCTGGTTCTCCCCTGATCTCCGACTATTTTCTGTAGAACTTCTCCAGCATTGATCCTATAATAACCCCTTACCAACTTATAGGTCTTTATCATATCTCCCCTCTATCCTCCTGTCCACCAGACACCAAATTACATCTTCTCAATCTTTCCTCATATCGACACTCCAGAGGTCAGAAACTACCTTAGTCAATCGCCTTTGACCCTTTCCAACATCTCTTCATCCTTCTGAAACCAAGTGACCAAATCTGGGCACAATAGTCCATGTGCGGCCTAATCAAAGCCTTCTCCAAAGGAACAAGAATCTTCCTACTTCTACATGTCAGTGTCCTCCACATCATTCCAGAAGCCTTTGTGTTATCTTCACAATTTTGGCTATGTGTCCCCTAAATTTCAGATCCTTATCCACCAGATCTCTTATTTCTTCCACCTCCAACAATATATCCCTCATTAAGCATAAATTCTGCATCCCATCTTTGTTCTCCAAATTTTAAAACTTTCATGTTGCAACATTGAACTCACATCTCCATTTCTGTGCCTAATCACTCAATTTATTCAAGTCTTATTGTAAAGCCACATCTTCACTACCCTTCATGGTTCGTCCCAACTTTGCATCATCTGCAAACAACTGAATATCTCCATCCAATTCTTCACCTATATCATTAATATACAAGTTAAACAGCAATGGCACCAAAAAATACCCCTGAGGCACTCCACTAGTGACTTTCCTTTTCCTGGATATCGCTCCCCACCATACACAACTTTTTGATACCTATCAGATAGCCAGTCTCCAATCCAATGTACTAATCTAATGTCCAACCCCATCTGCTCTAGTTTGACTATCAATTTATCATGAGGTACTCTATCAAAAGCCTTTGCAAAATCTAAGTATATTACTGTGTATCCTTCTCCTCTGTCCAAGGAAGCAGTCAATTTATTGTAATAAGTAGATTACTAAAACATGAGCACCCTTTAGCAAATCCATTGCTGTCCATCAAAGATAATACCATTGTTGTCAACCCAACTCTGGATCCTAGTGTTCACAAGCTTCTCCAACAACTTAACCATAACATATGACACACAATAGGCCTATAGTTTGATGCTTGTGTTCGATCACCTCCTTTATGAAGTGGCACAATCTTGCCCTCCTTCCACGCCTTAGGGACTTGACCAGTGCAAGACTTATCAAATATGTCAAGACAGGTGTCAACTCCCTGGCACATTCCTTCAGAATAGGTGGTGATATATTATCAAGTCCCGCATATTAACATCTAGTTTACCCAACTCTCCATACACCTCTTGCTCACTTACAGTCTGTCTCTCCTCCCCATCATCTACTGCTGTCAATCTCTCCATGAAGTCACATTCACAAGATTGGAAAACGTTTATGAAATGCTCATTAAGTGTCTCCACCACACATTCTGCAACAGCTGTCTTTATATCGTTTCCTCCAATCAATGTCATCCTTCCATAATCATTCTTTCTTTTGCTGGCTACATACATATCGAAAAAACTCCTTAGGATTCTTTTTGGCTACATTATGCTAACTGCTGTTCATAATTCCACATACCTCTCTTTAGCTACGCTCACCAACCAAGTCACACTCCTTGCCTGGTCTTTGTAGACCTCATGGAATTGGTTATTTCCACTTCTCTTATGCTACCTCCACAATGCCCTCTTGTTATTCATCCATCTCACACCTATCTTATTTAACCTTCTCACCCTTGGAATACACTCAGACATTGCATCTACTAGATAGTTTTTGAAAATCCCACAAGCTGCATTGTTCACTTTTCCAGCTAACTCCTCATTCCATGCTAAACCTGCAAGCTGTCTCCTGAGCTCTTCATAATCACCCCCCCCCTTTCAGTTCCACATACCCTTTTCTCACAGAGGTCCTCACACTGCTGGCAACCATCCAGGTAATCACCTCATGGTCACTCTCACCAATTGGTGGATGATTTGAAACCTCATTCATGATTACATCCTCTGATGAGATGACCAAATCCAAGACCCTCAATCCTCGCATGCCCTCTGTTACATACTTTCTGAGGTAGTTATCCCTCAAAAACTCAAGAAACTCATTTTCTTTACTTCCAGTTGCTACTCATCATTCTAGTCTATATTGCCATAATTAAAATTGCCCATAATGATCACCCTTTTCTTATTTGCTTGACTAATTTGATTATACATTTCATTATCACCACCAACCGCATTACCTGGTCTATAACAACATCCAACCAAGTATTTGATTCCATTCACCTCTATCTCACACCATACTGCCTCAAAGCCACTGGCACTATTTCCCTCTTGCATCTCTACTTTGTATGGACATAACTCCTTCTCCTCTATATGCATCTGTAAACCATTACCTATAATTTGAAGCCACAGCCTTATCACCACCTTTATGCAGTAGAACAATTTTACTTTCTTTCCACTCCCTTGGAACCTGTGCTGTTGTAACACTCTTATTAAACAAGAATGATAATGCTACTGCCAATTCCCTGGAACATTCGCTTAAGACACATGGTGATATGTCATCAAATCCTGTCACCTTATTGTCATCAAAGTTATTTCCTTTTATCTCCTCATTTATTTCCTCAAATGCACAATTAAGCCATCCTCTTCTATGTCTTGTAGACTTAAGTTCCTCATGATTCCACCCTAATCAGGATGAAACACCCTTATAAAATGATCACTGAATACCTCAACAGTGTCTTCTGCAGGAGTTACCATTCTACCATTTTCATCCATTAACATCATCTTAACATGATCATTCTTCCTTCTACTTGCCATATATCTAACAAACTCTCTAGGGTTTTCTTTGCTGATTTGCCAATTTCTGCTCATACTGTACTTTTGTTTCCTTACTAATTGAGCCACTCTCCTGGCTTCTTTGTACTCTTCATGTAACTGATTATTGCCATTATTCATCTTGTACCACCTCCAAAGTATCTTCTTTCAAATTTCATGCTTAAGCTCCTCATTCATTCATTTTACACCTATATTATTCAGCCTTTTGGCCTTCAGAATACATTCACACATTGATGCTGTTATGTTTCCTTTTCATTTTACATTCATTTTTTTTTTTTTAACATCAGTTACAAAAAAAAAAAAATGCTGTTATGTATTTCTTTGTCAGTTCCCAAGCAGCATTTATTTCCTTACCGCTCAACTCCTTCCATGTTATAGTTCCAAGATGTCCCCTAAGCTTGTTATAATCACCAGTCTTATAATTCCACATATATCCTTTCCTCACAAAAAGTCTGCATATGGCTAGCCACAACTCAAGTGATCACTTCATGATCACTCTCACCAACTGGAGGAAAGTGTGAAACCCCACTTACAATTACATTCTCTGATGATATCATCAGATCTAAAACTCTTGATCCTCGCGTGCCTTTCTTTACACGCTGCCTGAGATAGTTATCTCTCAAGAACTCAAGAATTCATTTTCTTTATTCCCAAATGCTATTTCTTTATTCCAATCTATCCCACCATAATTAAAATTACCCATAATAATTATCCTTCCCTTGTTCACTAATTCAAGTTGTTTATACATTTCTTCATCAAGACCCTCCACATTCCCAGGCCTATAGCAATATCCAACTAAATATGTCTTCTTCCTCTCAACCTCCATGTTACACCACAGTGCCTCATAACCATTGCCACTATTTTCCTCTTTCATGTCTACCTTATGTGTACTTAATTCCCCAGCTATCATCAGCAGCACCTCCCCCTCCCTGTTTACCCTTTCTATCCTTGCGAAAAATACTGGCTCCTTCCATTTCAATTCTTGTTACGATATCATCTTCATTCAACCTTGTTTCACTTATTCCATGATTTTGGTCACATAAACTCAATCACTGAGACCATTTCATCCCTTTATTTCTAATACTTCTAGCATTTGAAAACAAACAAACACAGCAGTTCATTTTGAGGTCTATAACCAGTCCAATCCATGCCCCTGGTTAGTTGTGATTTCCCAACCACATCTACCCTTGCCCAATCACCTTTATCACCACTTACTATATATATCTGCTCAGTCTCAACTTCCCCACACATTGCAATATACTCCATAATTAGCAACGTGTGAACAGAGCTAATCTCAGGCAGTATGGTCACCTAAATACGATGAAAATTAGTAGTCTGCAGGAAGTTCATAATGATGTAAACTTTTCATGTAGTAATGTCATAATATCCTCTACACCCCATGAGGGTACATATCAGGAATTTGATTATGCTAAATTTCATTGTCACTATTCTTCACTTTTCAGAACTAAAGCAACATCTAATGAAATAATTCATCCTGTTCATCTCCACCATATTGTCTCAAAATCTTCCATTATTTCCCTCTTGAATCTCCACCTTATGTAGGTGGAGATTCAAGAGGGCCTGGTTGGCCGAGTGGTCAGCGTATCTGCTCTCCAGCCAAAAGGCTGCAGGTTCGAATCCTGCCGTGGGCATGGATGTTTGTAATTGTCTGTGAAAATACTAGTGGTGGCAGTAGATGGCATTGGTGTTAGATGATGAAGGTTGGTGGAGTAGTGAGACGAAGAGTAGATGCCCTCCCTCGATGAGTCTTTGGACTCCCTGGAGGTGTGATGTAATAATAATAATAATAATGTAGACAAATTCTTCTGCTGTCATCCACAGCATCCCTCCTCCTCCTTGCATTTCCTATCCTCACAAAAAAGTATTTAGGGGGATGATGTAGAATTAGATTTAGAATTACAATCAATATTTAACTGAAGAAAATCACACAACTTTGGGTAAAGGCAAAAAACAAAATATCTAGCATTTTGTAGAAAGACAAATTTATTCCTTTTCTCCACCATATATTTATGGTTGAAAAATACTGATTGTAAAGCAACATTTTCAGCTATAATGAAGTCAAAGCAAAAGAAACAAAAAAGAAAGAAAGAAAGAAATATACTAGCACCAAGGAACTTTCATGAATCATTAATAGTACACTAGAAAAAAAATCAAAATTAGTTAGTTTCACTAACGTCAACAATCCAGTGGCTTCATCAATTTTTTTTTTTTTTAAATTTAAGAGGGAGAAATGAAGACTGCGGTCTATATTAAATACAGCACCTTGCATTTTAATACTGCATGGCAAAATAAAAAAAAAAAAAGGGAAAAAAATGAATAAATTCAATATATATGTTATGGAGTAAACAGTTTTATTATTACAGAAGAAATATATGTTTACACGTAGTGATATGTACATCCACAACTACTGGTGGAATCTTGGTCGAATAAAGCATTAACGATGGTAGATTACCTGCTCGAAATGGGCACCTTGTCTTTTAAGACAGGTTTTGTAGAGCATGTGAAGGTACTCTATCATCTTAGGGAACAAGGATTTAGAATTAATTGTGGCATCTGCTGGACATATCATGTAATTTTATTCCTTAGTTCATCGAGGTTTGAAGGTAGGTCATGGTGGAATACCCAGTCCTTCAACAAGCTGCTCAGAAATATCACTTGCTCTACCAATTGTGTATGAATGAAAATAATGCTCAACAATAAACGTCTTTTCTTCCAAAGTCAACACCATTGCTACAGCTAAATGTAATGGCTTAGACTCCACACATACTCTTCTATTAATGTACATGCAGTTTAATGGCATATCTCATAGTGCATGTACTGAAGGTGGTGTCGAAGTTCAGTACTGTTTGCATCATACCATATAAATAAATCTTAGAAGATGAATGACTTGTGACACAAGGCACGTCAGCTTCTCCTTGTAGAGTTTGTAGATAATTATTGGAGAAATTAAAGATGTATCAAGAGATCTGATTAGTGATTTCCAGATAATTTAGGATTAACTCCAGATTAATCTTCTTTTTTCATTTTTCCCATTTAAAAAAGCTCTGATGAAGAAACAAGATTATTAGTGTTTGCGAACCTAGTCTTTTTATAATTTTTTGTGGCGTGCTATTAACAACTAATAAAAGATCACTGGTATCGATATGTTTTTTAGTCATAAAATAAAATTAAAAAGAAAAACAATTTCCAAATTACCATCAGCAGAATTTAAGATTGGTATACCATTAATGGAAAAGAAGTGGAACTGACAGAAGAGAGAAGTACTAGGTTGACATAATTGCTGAAACAAAGAAGGCCAAAACTTGTGAGATTCTTCTTAACCTCTCTACCAGCCAAGATGGATGAAATAGTGAGACTAAATTGCATTTCTTATCCATGTTATTCAATGGGTGTTACAGAATCGTATCTAGACTTAGCTGGACGTCTATTGACATCATGGCCGGTTGAGGTGTTAATAACAAATGCAGATGTTATATTCAGACAATATGGATCAGGGGAAAGGAAAGAGTAGCTACTATATTCAACACTAAGTATGAGAATATTCTTCTTGAATGACAGACAGTATAGAGTAGAGCAATGTGGAAAAACATCAAACTTGGGGAATTAGACGATAAGGCTTATTTATGCCTACGGTCCCACTAAGGAAAAAAGTGTGGGAATTTTTCCAAGTCATTTGAAAAGATAGTTCTTATTGGAGAAGTAAACAGCAGAGTAGGAAATTATTACCACACATATTACAACAGTTTTTGTAAAATTTGGAGAAAAGAGCAAAGGTAATAATAATAGCACCCGCTTGATTTTTGTTGAAGAAAAGATCTAGTGATTATACCACATTCCAACATAAAGATGTGCACTAATTCAAATGCAGAGAAGATGCAAGAAGAAAAAGTCTAATTGACTTGTTATTGTTGATAGCGATATCTCCATGTTGGTTCAGGATATGACAGTATTTATATGCCACAGAAGATAATAAATCTCATATAGGATGGATATAACAAATTCCAATGCCATACTGCATAATGAATATCTGTCACAACCCTGTCAAACTGTATCTGGAGTGCAGCAAGGATGTCTGCTCTTTCTCCCTTATTATTTATACTGGTGCTAGATCAAGTTCTAGAACAAACAGCAATGAAACATACCAAAAGAATATCATGGAAAATAAATAAAACTTTGGGTAGCTAGACTATTATTATTATTATTATTATTATTATTATTATTATTATTACGGGCAACTCCAGGGAGTCATTAGACTCATTGAGGGAGGCCCCAAATCATTTTCATCACAACTATTCGACATTCATACAGTATCTATCATACCTCGCCTTAAACTCATTCACTGTCACAGCATCCACCACAGACTCAGGGAGCGCATTCCACTCATTCACTACTCTAAAAGTAAAGAACCCAGCTCTAACACCTTTACTAACCACACTTTTGCCCAGTTTCCATGGATGTCCCCTAGTCCTCCCACAACCAGCCCTGTTCTCAAAAATATCTTCTGAATTAATTTTATAGAAACCCTTCAGTAATTTGAATGTCTCAATCATATCTCCCCTCCTCTGCCTATCAACCAATTTTTGCAACCCACAAATCCTCAACCTGTTCTCATACGGTTCATTCCACAGACCTGCTATCATCTTGGTCACTCGCCTCTGGATCCTCTCCACCTCCTCCCCATCAAGAAGAAACCTAGGTGACCAAATCTGAGCACAGTAGTCGAGATGAGGTCTTATCAAGGCTCGATACAGAGGAACAATAACCTGCTTGTCTCTGCTTGTCAACGTATTCTTCAGCAACCAAGTGATTTGATGAGCTGATTTGGCCACTTTTGCAATGTGTACCCTAAATTTCAATTCCTTATCCACCAACACTCCGAAATCTCGTGCCTCATCAATTTCCTGGAGCACGGTTCCACCAATGCAGTAAACTGCCTCCCATCTTTTCACCGCAAAATGCATAACCTTACATTTTGCCACATTAAATTGACATCCATTCTCCCTAGCCCAGACCTCCAATCTATCCAAATCATCCTGCAAAATTTTGACGTCATCTGCATTCACTATTGCCCTACCCAACTTCGCATCATCCGCAAACAAATGAACTGTTCCTCTCAGATCCTTTCCTATATCATTTATGAACAAATTAAACAGCAGTGGTCCAAGAACAGATCCTTGTGGTACACCACTAGTCACAGGCCGTCTTGTGGACTCTACTCCTGAGTAAACCACTCTCTGATATCTCTCCGTCAACCACCCTCCTATCCATCTCACCAACCCTATGTCCATTCCCATATGCTGCAATTTACTGATTAGAATTCCATGTGGTATCCTGTCAAAGGCCTTAGCAAGGTCCAGCAGAATCACTGTAAACCCATTACCCTTATCCAGTTCAGCCGTCACTGTGTTATAATACGTGAGCAAGTTACTGAGGCATGACCTACCCTTCACAAAACCATGCTGTCCCCGATACAGTATCCCATTTTCTTCTATCCAATCTTGTATTTTCCTCTTGACTATTTTCTCCAAGACCTTGATAATGATTCCTGTTATGCTGATTGGCCGGTAATTTTCAACAGCAGCCTTGGAACCACCTTTGTGCAGTGGAACTATTTTCCCCTCTTTCCACCCCCTTGGGACTGACCCAGTCCTGAGGCTGAAATTAAACATAATGGTCAAGGGCACTGACAATTCTTTGGCCACTTCACGTACGACACGAGCTGGTATACCATCCAATCCCATAGATGTATTGACATTGAGGTTCTGTAATAGAATAGTTACCTCTACCTCATTCATCACAATTCCAGTATAAGCTGTTGGTTCCTCCATTTCCGCAAAGCCACCACCTGGATGATATACTCTTGCAAAGTGCTCGCTCAGTAATTCCACAACATCGACTGATTCAGTTACCTCCCTACCCTCAGCATTTTTTAAGATCATTCTACCATGAGCATTTTTCCTTTTACTTGCAACATATTGAAAAAACTGTTTGGGATTCTCTTTAGCCTGCATGGCCAATTTCCTTTCGTAATCTGCTTTTGCTTTTCTTACCACCCTTGTTACCATCCTGGCCTGAGCTTTATACTGTTCATGCACCTGATGGTTACCCTTCTCCTTAAATTCCCTCCACAATCGTTTCTTTTTTTGCAGCTCAAGCTTAATAGTGTTATTCATCCATTTAACGTATAGACGTATAAGCTAGTCAGACTATGCAGATGATGTAATGTCTAATTGCTCACAGACATGGAGATATCCAAAACAAACTAACCACATTACAAGAAGAATCACTGAAAGTTTGAAAATAATTACAAACTAAGCAAAAGAAATAAGAATCAATATGAACAACAAGGCACCAAGTACAACTAAAAATGGAAAAATCGAAACTGTTTCACATTTTACATATCTCGGCAGTGTTTTATCTGCAGATGGAGGAGCAACTACAGATGTTGACATAAGAATTTAAAAGGCAAGTGCATATGCTAAACTTAGTAGAGTATGGAAAATGAAAAATATTCACACAGATAAAAAATTTTAAATATTTAATGCATGTATTAAATCAGTTCTTTTATATGGATGCGAAATGTTAGTATGCAGAGCATGCTAATGGTAGCCATAAATTATTACTAACGAAGATCTCTGGAAAAGAACAAATCAGCAAAAAGTCAACCTAGAAATCAGAAAATCAAAATTTAGATGGATTGGACAAACATTTAGGAAAGATCATAAAGAAATCTGTCATGCGGTCCTGGAATGGAATCCATAAGGAAAGAGGAGGCGTGGCTGTCCTAAAAATACATGGAGGAGATCGACTTTAATAGAATGCGAGAAGAAGAGTTTTGCTGAACTAAGACCGATAGGAAGGATAAGGAACCGATGAAAAG
Source organism: Typopeltis vanoorti (assembly GCF_054136105.1). Taxonomy (NCBI): domain Eukaryota; kingdom Metazoa; phylum Arthropoda; class Arachnida; order Uropygi; family Thelyphonidae; genus Typopeltis; species Typopeltis vanoorti. Next base: position 126,654,064 of record NC_143555.1, read on the forward strand.
CATTTGAAGACTCCTGATGTTCCTGATGGAATCTTGGAAAGAAGAAGAATACAGGAATTTAGATCTGGAATAGGAAGTATCTCCATTCAGTTCTGAGCAGGATTAAGAAAATATTAAAAGAATCAAAGTCAATCAGCTTTTAGAAGTGAACTGTAGACATATGCATAAAAATATTATTCAAAAAAAAAATTAGCATTTGAAGAAAAGAATCAAGATAAGAAGACAAAAACACCTTGGAGGCTCAATAATAAACTCTAAAGAAAATATTGTGATGTAGCCTGGCAAACATCTTAAAGTTATCTGTGAGGATAGAAAAATCAGATCCAATGGTGAACACAAAAAGTTCATGGAAAAGGAGCAAGCATAACAAAAATTCCTAGCTAATAAATCAGTTTGTGTTCTGAGAGACTAGGAAGACTTTGGGAAGAATATAGATGATGCGAAGGACCCTGACATGCAGAAATAATGAGGTTATGATGCCATTATAAGGAAGGCCTTGATTAAGTCGTTGGGTTTTCGTGGTGATGAGGATATGTTGGAAATGGTCCAGAGAAGATTCACAAAGGTGATGAGTGGTCTTTGGAATATGGAGCAAGAGGATAGATTGAGAGAATATAAGTTGCAGAGCCTCATGAATAGGAGAAAGGGGGGGGGGGTATGATTGAGACGTATAAGCTAGTCAGGGGTTGTTATCGGGTTGGCATGGAAGAGATTTTTCATAGAATGGGAAAGGGAGGTAGAACAAGAGGCCATTGCTGGAAACTGTATAAGGAGGGTATGAGCAGAGGAGTGAGGAGCAGGTTCTTTGCATGGAGAGTGGTTGGTGAGTGGATGCAATGCAGTGGATGTGTTGTGAATGTAGGCACCTTGAATCAGTTTAATGCAAGGTTGGATGAGCATTACATGCAATAGCATGTATACCTTCCACAATGAGTCTCTGACTCCATGGAGGTCATATGCTAATAATAATAATAATAATAATAAATATCAGGAAGGAGGAAATATGTTCTGAAAGATACTCAAAAAAGTTGAAAATTGAAGAAAGAGTACTGTAAAAAGAAATAGAGATCATAAAAGATATGTGGAAACTGAAGATAAAGAAATTCTCGATATTTGGAGTAATTACTTTGAAAGATTGCTAAATGAAACAAGCAGTGACAGAAAACACTGAAAAGGAATGCAATCAGGAACACATATCAATATTTGAAGTAGAAAAAGCCATCAGAAATCTGAAATGCAGAATGGTAGCTGGAGGTAGGCTTAAATGCAGTGAAATATCAAGCAACTTAATAAATTCACATTTTGTCCTAAAATGATATTGAGCTCATACCATAAAGAAGATAGTATAAGTGATAATGTTTAAAGTAAACTGTTTTTCTCTCAAAAATTTAAAACAAATTGATTTTGATTTTATTATTTCTGACTAATGATCTGTCTATTCCTGTGGCAAGTTATAAAGGAGTATATTTTTCACAATGTATTCTAAATGTAGTTAATTTTCTTTTGATGAGGAGAGGCAAAGTAATACTTGATGATGTTGTGGAAGATAACTTTATAGTTCTACAACAATTCATATGGCATCCAGTCCAGTCCAGAGGTGTGTGTGGGATATGCAGTTGTCTGCAGATGATGCAAAATGAGAACAATGAGGAGCAAAATACATATTGAAGCTTTATAGGAGGAGTATATGAATGTGAGTGGAGCTACCAATTCAATGTTCTTTATTCTACATCCTATTTCAATGCAGGATATACAAGTGTATGTGTGCATGTATGTGTGTGTGTGAGTGCACATGCGTGTATGGAGAATCCCATAAGATGGTGGAGATAAGTATTCTGTAGATAACAGTATACAAGAACCTAAAATTTAAGACATCATAAGAGATTATGGCATCTATATGAAGGACACTGACATTAGAGACAAGGAGGTTATGACTCTCACGTATGAGACAGTGATAATGCTTCATATGGATTACTGAGAATAGATTTGCTCACCTGGTTTTCAAGAGGATGAGGATATATCAGGAAGATATAGGACAGAGGAAAAGGATACACAGTAATATACTTGGATTTTGCAAAGGTTTTTGATAGAGTACCTCATGACAGGTTGACAGTCAAATTAGAGCAGATGGGGTTGGATATTAGATTGGTGCATTGGATTGGAGACTGGCTATCTGATAGGTATCAACAAGTTGTGTATGGAGGAGCGATATCCAGAAAAAGGAAAGTCACTAGTGGAGTGCCTCAGGGGTTTGTTTTAGGTCCATTGCTGTTTAACTTGTATATTAATGATATAGGTGAGATTTGGATGGAGATATTCAGTTGTTTGTAGATGATGCAAAGTTGGGACGAACCATGAAGGGTAGTGAAGATGTCGTGGCCTTACAAGAAGACTTGAATAAATTGAGTAATTGGGCACTGAAATGGAGCTGTGGGTTGAATGTTGCAAAATGTAAGGTTTTAAAATTTGGAAAATAAAAATGGGATGCAGAATTTATGCTTGGTGAGAATATATTGTTGGAGGTAGAGGAAATAAGAGATCTGGGGGGGTGATAGTGGATAAGGATCTAAAATTTAGGGGACACATCACCAAAATTGTGAAGACAACACAAAGGCTTCTGGGAATGATGCAGAGGACACTGACGTGTAGATATAGGGAGATTCTTGTTCCGTTGTATAAGGCTTTGATTAGGCCACACATGGACTATTGTGCCCAGATTTGGTCACTGGGTTTTCAGAAGGATGAAGAGATAGAAAGGATCCAAAGGAGACTGACTAAGGTAGTTTCTGACCTCTGGAATGTCGAGTATGAGGAAAGATTGAGAAGATGTAATTTGCAGAGTCTGGTGGACAGGAGGAAGAGGGGAGATATGATAGAGACCCTACAAGTTGGTAAGGGGTTATTATAGGATCAATGCTGGAGAAGTTTTACAGAGAATAGTGGGAGATCAGGGGAGAACCAGAGGTCATCCCTGGAAACTGTATAAAGAGGGTGTGAGTAAGGGAGTGAGTGGCAGGTTTTTTTCGTGCAGAGTTGTGAATGATTGGAATGCCTTGCCTGAGAATGCGGTGTCTGCAAAGAGTTTGAACGTGTTTAAAACACGGTATGATGAGCTGTGTGTGTGTGATAAAAGGACCTCCCAGATGAGTTTTTGACTCCGTGAGGTCTTGGGGTGGTAATAATAATAATAATATTGGAACTGATCTGGAGACAAATCACTTTGTTTTACTCACATTCCTTTTTCACGCACACTCCATGAAAATGGAGTGTGCATGAGAAGGGAAAGGGGTAAAAAGAAAGACCATTCCTGTAAGCTGTATAAGTAAGATGTAAGCAGATGGAATGCATTGCTTGAGTATAGTGCAGGAACAATGAACGAGTTTCAGTTACAGTTTGATGAAGTACATGTGTTTCACAGCAGGATCTTCAACAACAGTGAGTCTTATGACTCCATGGAGGCAGGATAATAATAATAACATCAACTGGCTATACACGATTAATTATGGTAAAAAAAGCACAATTTGCTCGTGTCTAAACAAATTTATTTTAGCTGGTGGTTTTTATTTATTTATTCATATTTTATATTTTTTTTAATGAAAAGAGTGAAAGAAAATATTTTAATTTGCCAAAACGATGTTTGTTCTGAGTGTCTTAGTCACTTTTGCAGCATATTACCTGCAATGTTTCTTAAACAGTGCTTGTCAAGACAACTACTTGTTCAAGTGTAATTAAAAATATTTGAAAGGGGGAAGGGTCTCTTTCAATTAAAACATTTCAGTTTTTGTATCAGTCAAGCATAAGAATTTCTTCTTTTACCCACAGGAAGTGGATGTTTAGTGTATGTATATATATATATATTATTATTATTATTATTTGACACCTCCAGGGAGTCCTAAGACTCATCAAGGGAGGACACCTACTCTACAACTCTCCGTCTCCACCACTCAACCTCATCTACATCAATGTCATATACTGTCCACCATCACCACTATTATTTCCACAGACAATCACAAACATCCATGCCCACAGCGGGATTCGAACACGCAGCCTTTTGGCTAGAGAGCGGATACGCTAACCACTCGGCCAACCAGGCTACATATATGTATATATATAACCAATTAAAACCAAGTATAAAATTTCTTGGTATCTTTAATGTATGTATATATATATATATGTGTGTGTGTGTGTGTGTGTGTGTAGAAAGTTTTTTACCTTGTGTGTATTATATGTTAAAGATACCAAGAAATTTTATATACTTGGTTTTAATCCTTTTCCCAAGTAAGCAAAACCAAAATTTTTGGGTCTGGCTCCCACTGAAGAGACCTTAATAAAGGTCGAAACTGGTCTGGGAAGTGGCCCTCCCCATTATGCATTATATTATACATGTCTGAAAGGTGGGGGGGGGGGGGGTGCTTTGCATTATGGGATATGTACTAAGGCAAGTGATATTGAAGTCATTAGCCTCTATATACAAGTAGCTCAGATGTGAATATATTTATTATTATTATTATTATTATGTGACACCTCCAGGGAGTCCAAAGACTCATCGAGGGAGAGTATGCCAACAGCAATGAACAGTTGGTCCCCTTCCAACCATTAACCATGCTCAAACTTGCTTAACTTTTTGCTGAGCCATTAGTAGCAGAGGCTCTACCAATTGACCAACCTTTGCTGGCATTTGACGTGCAAAACTTCGGTTTTGCTTACTTTGGAAAAGGATTAAAACCAAGTATATAAAATTTCTTGGTATCTTTAACATATACAGTGGTATCTCTCTAATCCAAATTAATAAAAACCGTGCTTGTTCGGATTAGCGAAAAGTTCAGATTAGTGAATTTCCCCCCAAGAGACAACAATAACTAGCATTCAAGACAAAAATAATCAGATTCTAATGGTACATCAATTTAATTCTGTAAATAAATGAAGCAACTGATAAAAAAAAAGCTACTGTAAAACTTAAAAAATAATACAGTATACAAGTTTATTTTAGTAATAAATTTAGTTTGTCAATGTACCTGTATTGTTGAGGATTCTGATTTAATAAAATTGCATAGGTCAGTGCATAACTTAATTTGCATAAAAAATATCACTTTCTTGTACAACACAAAAAACAGGGTGTTTTTATTTCTTTGTAAAAAAAGTCAGTTATTTTCTTTTGCTGAAAAAAAGCTAAACTTTTTTTCAGCAAATCAATGGTACTTCTTGGAGCTGCATTAGCAATAAAATTTTGTGGAATGGCGTATCATTCTGCTTAGCCCATTCTGTACACATATTAAACTGTCAACTGCCTCTTCATGTTTTACTTTTTTTTTCTTCAAGCTCTTTATCGTCATCATCTTCTAATTCATTCTCTAGCGTCATATTTATAATTTCAGCATCTCATTTGATTTCGAATTCACTTTCGGTTCTACCTATAATCCATTCCTTAACATCTGTTTGTGAAATTTCGACATGTGGATTTATATTTTTAACCAAATTATGCATGTTTTGAATTACCTCTTTTTGTGTATCACCGTAGTTATACTGTATTGGTGATAATAATAAAACAAATAATAATAATAGTTAAAATAATAATTATTAAATAAAAATAATAGTACACAAAATAACAATATGTAATAAATAAAACTTTTTTTTTTCTTTCAAACCACAGTTTGGATTACTGGAAGGTTTGAACTAAAGAGGTTCGGATTAGCGAGATACCACTGTATGTATATATATATATATATATAAACTGTTAAAGATGATAAAATTTGTTTAAAAATCATACTTTAAACTAAGAGAAGCCATATGATATATATACTTTGAACTTTGACTACTTTTACTAGAAGGTGTTGCAACTTGCACTACTCAGAGTAGGACATGTCAAAGCAAAAGTAGCTCAACCAGTTTAATTCATATTTCAACTGGTTCTTATATGGAGCATTCCATAGACATGCCACAATCTTGGTCATTCATTTCTGGATCCTCTCCACCACTTCTTCATGCTCATGGAATCCAGGATACCAGATCTACATGCAGTAGTTCAGATGTAACTTTCTTGTCAGTTTGTTTTTCAAATCGCATAATCTAATGATTCATTCCAAAGTGCATGAACCTACACATCGCCATGTTAAACTGGCAGCCATTTACCATTGCCTATACTGCCAGTTTATTAAAGTCATCCAGGATTTCTATCATGGTCAAAGACTACTGCGCTTCCTCGCTTCAACAAACAACTGAATATTTTCTCTTAAATCATTTCCTATATTACTGATGTGCAAATTAAACAACAACAGACCAAGTACTGAGCTTCTTGTACTTTACTAGCCAGAATTAGATGGCTGATATGCCATCTAATGCTGTGACTGTGTTCACTTATGATTTTGCAATACTGTAAGCACCTCCAGTTCATCTATCTATTCTTCCAACAGTTACTGTCACATCTGGCACTGTAATATCTCCACATGAATGCTACATCCTTGCAAAATGATCACTCAGTAACTCAACTACTTTGTTGCTTCTGTTATCTTCCAACCATCAGCACCCATTCTTCCTTTTACTTGCTACATAGCAAAAGACCTCTTTGGGATTTATTTTGGCCTAATCAACTAACTTCCTTTCATAATTTATGATGCCTCAATACATCCACACCTGGATTACCGTGCTCAGGTCTGGTCACCTGGGTTTCTTGGGAGAAGCAGCAGAGAGGATCCAGAGGCGAGTGACCAAGATGCTGAGTGATGTATGTAATGCTCCCTATAAGGATAGACTGAGGGTTTGTGGGTTGCAAAAGTTGGTTGACAGGTGAAAAAGAGGGGTTATTATTATTATTATTACATGACACCTCCAGGGAGTCCAAAGACTCATCGAGGGAGGGTACCCACTCCACAACTCTCCGTCTCCATCACTCAATCCACCAACTACAACTACTTTCATCATCTACACCAATGCCATCTACTGCCAACCACCATCACTTTCACAGACAATCACAAACATCCATGCTCACGGTGGGATTCAAACCGGTAGCCTTTTGGCTGGAGAGCAGATACACTAACAACTTGGCCAACTAGGTCGGAATTCCTTACCATTATAGCACCTTCTTGTCTGTTTTTGCTGCTCATGGGCTTGGTAATCATCTTTTTCTTAATATTCCCTCCAGAGTTTTTTTCTTTTACTTCAACTCCTGCTTCATGATGCTATTCATCTATCTAACTCCTACCTGATTTATTCTTCTGACAATGGGTATAAAGTTTATATTGCTTTCTTCAAATATCCCTTTACCATTTCCCATGCTAACATCTCTCTCTCTCTCCCCTCTTCCCCCAATTCTTATGCTGTCACACTATTTAAGCTAACTCCTGAGTTTGTCATAATCACCTGCTTTGTAATTCCACATATACCCCTTCTTAACAAAATAATTTTGCATGCCTGGCAATTTCCCAAAGTCAAGATCATATGACTGCTTTTCTCAAGCAAAAGCAATGTGGTTATTTTGATCAATGATAATTACTTTGGTCTGATTTTGTGACTAGATCCAGTACTACTCTCAGTCCTCAAGTCTCCTCCATTACATGTTGTCTCGTTTAAACTCATTTTTCTCCATTTTTATGAAAAAGTGAACAAGGTCATTTTAAACATTTGCCAAACGAGAACTACATATCGCATGTGGCTGAAATTTTACCTGGAAACTTGAAAAAGCCTTTTATTCTTTTTTTTTTTTTGGCTGCAATTCTTTTGCTATTATTACAAAACTCCTCTTTCCAATTCTTTCCTCTGTCCTATCTGAATACTCCTGCATTCTATCCCTATATCATCCTCCATCAATCAAGTCTCAGTAATGACATAACTTTTGTCCCCTTTTGTTTGTGCAAACTTTTGTCTGGGTAAAGGATTAAAACAAGAACATAATTTCTTCTAAGTATAATTACTTAGGATACTTACAAGGCCAAAAAAACTTTCAATGTTTTATGTCTTACTGTAGGCTAACTAACTAACTAACTAATACCAAAAACTCTCTTCCTTTATTTCAAATACTTCTACCATTAGTATACAAGAACTGTAATATCTTTTCATCTAACAATTTCCCTTACACCTTTTTTGGTTTTCCTAAAATTAAGAACTTGGCAGGCCTACATTCAGCATCACCTCTCCTCTCCTCATCACCTACTCACCTCTAGATTGCCTACATCCTCACTAACCTACATCCCCCCCCCCCACACACACAGTCAGACATTCTAGTTTCCCTCAATCTGCTCGTCTGAAATCTTACTGAGCAATATTTTCTTAAGATACCTTACTCTGAATCCATTCAAATGCAAACCATTTGTCTTCTATTAGGCGTTTATCCATCAAACTAGCTCCAGAACACATCCACAAACTCCACACTAACTTATTCACAATCATAGCTCTTCTCAACTTGCCTCTATCACACTGTTGCATTGGTGCCGAATCAGTGATCACTGATTCAGAACCTCTTTACTAATAGCAATTCTACAGCTAATGCAATCTATAGGTTACTGATATTTTCTGCATATTATTATTATTATTCATGATGCCTCCAAGGAGTACGAAGACTCATCACGGGAGGACACCCACTGTACAACTCTCCATCTCCACCGAACCTCTACTACCAATCATCTACACCAACACCATCTACAGCCCACCACCACCACCACAACTAGTATTTTTTGTCTGTAAATTGTATGTTCTGAAGGGCCGATTTGTCTGTATGCAGGGTGAAAAACCCGATTTTCTGGGAGAAAATCCCTGCTACTTCCGTCTCCACTAACTACTACACCAAACTGCTACTACCATCATCATCTACCACCTACTAACACCACCAATATTTTTTTTTGTCTGCAATTGCATGTGTTCTGAAGGCCGATTTATCTGTATATAGTCCATAAAAAATTTTTATTTACTTGTATGAGTTAAACTGTTTGGTTTCTGGGTGGTACACTGTAAATATATAAATATACTTTCAGATAATAAATTATACCAGACAAAAATTATATTATGTAAAGAATTAATTATGTGAAGCCAACAGCCTCTATATAGAAATAACCTAGTTGTGAAGATAATTTCTTATCTACTATAATTTACTTACTAACTGAACCAAGAAATCTTTCTACATTTTCAGATAAAATGAATGAAAAATTTATTTCAGATAAAATTCTATATTATACTATTATTTTATTATTATTATTATTATTTCATGACCTCCAAGGAGATCAAAGACTCACTGAGGGAGGGCACCTACTCTACAATTCTCAGTCTCCACCAACTACTACACCGAACCACTACTACCATCATCATCTACACCAGGTTTTTTCAAACTTTTCCTACGACGGAACACTTCACAAATCCTGAAATGTTAACAGAACAACTTGGTTAGAATCGAGTATCATCGGTCTCATATTCAATGTAAAGCTAAGCACACACTATTGCTGCAGCAGGCTGTATCGCATCGCAAAAATGCGACAGCACACACTACAGGTGTGCCAGGCCACAGCACATCGCATTGACCTTGCTTGTGACTGCATGTTTACCTCCATACTTCACTCGTACTTGGAGGTGTCGACAATTGCAGGAGTTTGAGTCAAGGCCAGCTCTTGCTGGCCTTAATAGCACAATCCACATGCAAAGTGAGGAGCAGGCCAAGCTGGTGGTGTGTGCGAAGTGTGCAATATACACAGGCGCTGCAGAAGAAAACACACCTAAAAGATGTCAAAAAATATGAGATAAGAGTTTAAAAGAACAATGAATGGTACATATAATTACGAATGTACATCGTCTTCCGTTCGGGCCCCTTCAGATCTTCCCAGAAACGAACAAATAAATTCTGAAATTGTATCCTGGACCCGATTATATCACTGTAATTTTTGATTAAAATTTACGAAAATATACCTAAAATAGTTCTTCTTTATTTTTTGATGTATCATGAATCAATTTATGATTAATTGTTGAGTTCCGTGTAAGGGCTGTATTCCTAATTTTTCTTCTTTTTTTTCTGAAGCAGAAGAACTGCAAATAGAGCTGAAATTATGATCTAGAAAAATTGAACAAAACAGTACACCAGAAATGGTTTTGAAGTGGATTTATAACAACGACCTTGAAGAACTCTTTGCAAATTCACTGATTGCATTGAAAATACTATTGACTTTGCCCGTTTCAGTTGCTAAGGGGGGGAGAGAGAGAGAACATTTTCTAAATTACAATTAATAAAGAACTACCTGTGATCAAGCATGAGTCAAGAAAAACTAAATGGTTTGGCACTAATTTCAATAGAAAATAATATTGCTCAGTCTATCAACATTGATGTACTGCAACAGGATTTCGCTAAAGTGAAAGCCAGATGAGTCCCTTTTAGCAAAATTAATGTAAAGAATATTTGAATAAATCTCTTAACTTTATATTACTATTTTATATTATTTTGAAAATTTATATAACTTAGAAAAAATGTGTATAAGCAGGACTAATCCATAGGTAACATTATACTGTAAAGCAGTTTTTATTTGTTTTTCATTTCCTGTTCGTTTTATTCACACTTTATTCAAAAAAAAACTTTTTTGAAAAGGAGCCAAACATTAATTGCACACACAAGAAAAATACTATGTGCCGGTCCTGGTGAGGAGTGCCTCATTTTCAAACATGTTTAAACTTTGTTACAGCATTTAAAACCATTCTAGGCTCATATTAATTTTGATAATTTTTCACGGAACACTTATTCACTTTCCAGGGAACACTGATGTTCCGCAGAACATAGTTTGGCAAACGCTGATCTACACCAATGCCATTAACCGCCCACTTCCACCAATAATATTTTTTTGCCTGTAATTGTGTGTTCTGAAGGCCAATTTGTCTGTATGTAAATGAGAATGTCTTTCTGCTACAACTCAGTCAAGCTGGTATTATGGTGTTTACAATAAAATATAATAGATGATTTTCATCACACAGTGTGAGACTGTTATTATAAAGAAGTGTGAATTGAATGAAATGATTTCCAGTACAGCAAAAATCAGTACAGTTTAACTAAATGCTATTTGAAATAATACTAAGAAACATGGAGATTTGCTATGGATTGCTTATTCAGAGACATTAGTAATGTGACAATACTACAAAGATGAAAATCTTTATTATCATATAGTTTTGCATTGCAGGTATACATACAATTCCATTTCTTTGTGGAGCTATTTTTAGTACATACACAACATAAATGCAATTTCATGAACTAGCTATTGTTTGCATACTCTTCAGTTTAATAATGATGAAAATAGGAATATAATTTCTTCTTACATAATAACATATCATTATATTTAATTATTTTAAAGAAAATTAATGTGCTGCAGTCATAATGATTATATCAGATAAATGAGTTTGCTGCACTTAAGAGTATCATCAAATATTCTTGTTCCTTTCTTTTAATTCTTGATTCATCAAAAAAGAGCTTTAATGTAGGGATGTAGTGCTTGCTCATTTTTAATGAATTCAGCCAGCTTTCAAGAAATTCATTATGTAAAGCAGTTCAAAAACTACTGAACATGATATATATGAGCACTGATTTTTAATCACACCTATACAACAGAAAAACTTGGTTATAATAAGAGATTCATAAAGGATGCTACAAGGTAAAACTAACTTTACTGAATGCAATCAGATTTCAAAAACGTGTTCCAATTCTTCCTGCTCTTTTTCTAAACAGCTCATATAAAATGCTAAGTCGACACTTCTTGCATCTTCTTACCTTAAAAAAACAAAGCCTTTCTAAAATGATTATATAGTTTTCTTCATGCTGAGAGAATAAGGAATAGAATATACTGTATGTGTTTGGATTATTTAATAATTAAGTGTACAACAACTTGGAAGGAAGTTCATGAAGAAGCTTCATCTTTAATTTTACATTTCTTCTTTGCAACAATCCTTGAATGATACAAGTTTTATTTATTTATTTATAGTAAATTTTAAAACAACTTCTTTAAAAGTAATCCTTGTTATTTCAAAAATACGTGTCACTTGTTCTTGCTCTTCTTCCAAACAGGAAATCACATAAACTGTTTGATCTACATTTGTGGTGTTTTCTTTGATCTTCAGCAGAATTCTTTCAAAAACAGTTATGAGGTTCCCTTCATGCTGAGGGAAAAAAGATAGAACATTTGTTGTACACTCTTGGAATTTTTCAATAACTGGTAAGTGTGCTACAACAACTTGCAAGGAGGTTAATATATGAAAAATTAAGTCCATGGTGAGGTCCTTATCATCAAGTAATGGTGTGTTTCTTTCAAATACATTTTTTAAAGAATCAAACTCTTCATTCCATTTCACAAAGCTATCAAAATTCTTTAGCTGAGTCAAACATTCTAAGGACTTGAATATTCTTACATGGCAAGACTCATCTAAGTTAGTTTTCAGAAATAATGCTAGCATCTGCCAGAATGATGAATCAAAAATCTTATCCAGCAGATCTCTAAGGATCCCAAGTTTCTGATTAAAGTTATCAACACACTGAAAAAGTTTACTCCAGTCTTCATCTTCAGTTTGAAGTATCTCTTTCATATTTCCAAGTCCAAGTTTAGCTCCAATCTTTGTCAACCCAGCTCCAAATGTACTCTTTATTAATGTGGTAAATCCAGATCCAGTGGCTCCCCCCATTGGAGAAGCACTAACTCCATAGTATATCATGTTTGAAGAAATTGTCGGTATCCCCAAATATTCTGAAACATTCCAAGTCCCATTAGCATCCTTGGAGTTTGTTTTCTTGATCTCATTAATGCAATATTTCCTGTGGTCAATCCATCTTTTCAGTTGTTCATTACATGTTTCAAATAAAGCTGGTGCTGAGGATACCAAATTAGTAATTTCAGTAGTCACATATGTCAGCTGGCTTCTGACATACTGCTCAAACTCTGCAAGGGTCACGTACATCGTTGTAAGCACCTGCCACAGAAAGCAAAGTTTCAGGTAAAAATATAATTTATCATTTATCGTGTTTCACTCTCTCTCTCTCTCTCTCTCTCTCTCTCTCTCTCTCTCTCTCTCTCTCTCTCTCTCTCTCTGTGTGTGTGTGTGTGTGTGTGTGTGTGTGTGTGTGTGTGTGTGTGTGTGTGTGTGTGTGTGTGTGTGTGTGTGTGTGTGTGTGTGTGTGTGTGTGTGTGTGCGCGCGTGCGTGCGTGCGTGCGTGTGTGTGTGTGTGTTTTTATCCCTTTTTATGTATTTGCTTTGTCTTATTCTACAGACTTCAATATGTTTGAATATTTCTCTAGAATTTAGCAAACACTGTCAAATTTTAGATACACATTAAAAAAGCAGCAATTTTAAAGTTAAATAATACATATAATTATTCATTTACAAATGAATTTGTTCAGTGATGTAACCACCAAAACTTAAACCATCAAAATGAAGGTTTAGTTTACCTGCATTGCTGGCACATAATTTTTACAATTTTTACAATTTTTATGTGCTAAACAGCTAACTCAACTTTCTGCTATTTGGTTTTATTTCAAATTTTACTAATTCATTTTTCAAGTGAATATCAAACAGAAGTAACTATAAGCTTTAAAAAAATGACATTCTCAATTATCTATAAAAAGTCAGCACAGGGATCATATCTGCTACAAAAGAACACAGTGGCATTGGAAATATTTATGTACAGTACTACTGAAAAAATTCAAGAGCATCATCACAAATGCAAAATATGATATCCAGTGATGGCTCTTCCATAAGGGCCGCATTCAATGCAGTGCTAATATATATACATATATGTATGCATGTATGTATGTATGTCTCTGTGTGGGTGTGCGCATGCAGGCCATTGATATTCAGCTTGATGTCACTGGAAATGATTATCATTTAATAATAATAATAACAACAGAAGAAGTACTAGAAGGTAATAGCTGTGGGCAGGTGGACTACCACACCCACAGTTATATTCTGTAGTACTTAGATGAACTAGAGCAGATTTCAATATATTTCCTTTTCCTTTAATGTATTTCAATGTATTTTTAATGTATTTCAAGGGCTGCAGGGCTGCATTCAATGCAGCCCTGCAGCCCTTATGGACAAACAGCCACTAATATTTATAAAACTGAGGTTTGATATTATTATTGTGACAACTCCAAGTATTCCAAGGACTCATTGCAAGAAGGCACTCACCATCTACCCTACTACTTAATTCACCATCTCCCCTACTCCCACTACCATCAACGGCATCTATCACCCATCACCACCAACATATATTCTGATGGTCAATTTTCCTGTACAGTACGCAGGATGAAAAAACCCGAGTTTCTGAGAGAAAAAAACCTCCATATGAGATTGGCTAACCACCTAACAATTGAAAAAGCCCATATAAAGGTTCCTTTCATCATGATGACAAGAAATGACATATGCTCCACACTGCATCAGAGCATAGAATGCTCATAATATATGGAATAATTTTTAAAAGAGATACTGAATGTTTACCTCAGTAAAAGCATCAAAGACTAACCACTCTTCATTTACTGCTTCATTCAAGCCAACTTCATTTTCCCACAAAGTTCCTGGAACCCACACACTCCTCAAACAGTTCATAACAAAACAGAATATTTGAGAACTTCAATAGCAACCTGCAAATCATAATTCATGGGTCAATCAATTGAAGAAAAGGATCACAAAACAAAAAAGATAGGAAGATTGACTAAAAATTTACTGGAGAGCTCACTGATAGGAGTCAGCGATCAGTGTATGGAGTTGCAGTGTATCAAAAAGGATAAGATGATAAGTGTAGTACCAGAGTTCTGTCTAGGATCAGTGTTATTTAACTTATATATTAATTGTGCAGATTTTTTTTTGTTGGAACATGGTGTTATTAATAATCAGTCCATGTCCTGAGCAGAAATCCAACAAGTATTTGCCATTATTAGTTTTGCTCTTTTCTCCAAATTTTCCCAAAATATTTTTGTATGTCTGACAATCATTTCCTACTCTGCTATTTAGATGCCCAACAAGGACCAACTTTTCATTTTTCATTGTGTCAGTTGCTTTTTCTAAAATGATCCCACATGATCCCACAGAAGGTTCTTAGAAGAACCTTCTGTGGGATCATAGGCACAAATAAGTCTCATTGTCCAGTTCCCCATTCTCATATTTGCCCACATTACTCTACTTGAGACTGCCTGCCATTCAAGAAGATTATCCTCGTATTTTGTGTTGAATACTATGGCTACTCCTTCTTTTCCTTGATTGTCATTGCCTGAATATAACATTTTGTATAAATTGCTCAGAAAGAGCTCACCAGTTTCACCAGTTTCACCAGGGTCAAATCTGTATAACAGAGAGGAGACCTCCACATCGCCTTGAAAGGAATGTGGAGAAACGACCATGTCCAATCCTCACCTTCTCGTGGTGCACCCTGTTAGGTATCTACCTGGATACTGAACAAACGAGGATGGGCTGGCAATTTGGGATTTAGCACCAAATTGTATTCTTATTGGTTAAACCACAATATTAAATGATGGTGCAACATGATAGAATTTCATGCTGGCTGGGGTGTCGTCCGGTTAAACCAGGCCCCCATTGTTTTTGTCAGGGAACCAGGGCGAACAGTAAAAAAGTCAGCTACTGGAACAAATCATAAAATACACCCCAACTCAATATCACCAAAATTGAAGATCGATACTATCAACATAAGAAGCCTGAATGGCAAAGAAATGGAGCTAGCTGAGGAATTAGATAAGTACCAGATCGACATAATAGGGGTGACTGAAACAAAAAAGACCAAAACTGGTGAGCTCTTTGTGAGCAATAAATACAAAATGTTATATTCAGGCAATGACAATCAAGGAAAAGAAGGAGTAGCCATAGTATTCAACACAAAATACGAGGATAATCTTCTTGAATGGCAGGCAGTCTCAAGTAGAGTAATGTGGGCAAATATGAGAATGGGGAACTGAACAATGAGACTTATTTGTGCCTATGATCCCACAGAAGGTTCCTCTAAGAACCTTCTGTGGGATCATGCGGGATTATTTTAGAAAAAGCAACTGACACAATGAAAAATGAAAAGTTGGTCCTTGTTGGGCATCTAAATAGCAGAGTAGGAAATGATTGTGAGACATACAAAAATATTTTGGGAAAATTTGGAGAAAAGAGCAAAGCTAATAATGGCAAATACTTGTTGGATTTCTGCTCAGGACATGGACTGATTATTAATAACACCATGTTCCAACAAAAAAAAATCTGCACAAATTCACATGGAGAGAAGAGGCAAGGAATAAGAAAAATCTCATTGACTATATTATTGTTGATAGTGATGTTTTCTCTCTGGTGCAGGACACTAGAGTATACAGAGGATTTGAAATTGGAAGTGATCACCATTTAATCTTAAGCAGCATAAAATTGAATTTCATATTGAAAATAAAAACATGTAAGAAAGTTTTCAAATGAATAAAAGTTGAGCAGCTCTCAGGTGTGAACTGTAGAACTAAAATACACAAATATTATTGAAGAAAAAATGAAAGAGTTTGAGAACAGGAATCAAATCTTGGAGATTCAGTGGCAAGCTCTGAAGAAAACATTGATTGATTCTGCCAGAGAGACATGTGGTAAGGTTATCTGCAAGGATGGAAAAATCAGAACTCCCTAGTGGACACAGGAAGTTAAGGAGGCAGTGAAGGAAAAGAAGAAGGCATATCAAAGTTCCTGGCAAATAAGTCAGCTTGTGCTCTTGGAGAATACAGAGACAAATGTAAGAAAGCTAAACACTGTGTAAAACTAGCTCAACAGAAGTCATGGGAAGACTTTGGTAAGAACATAGAAAATAAATATCAAGAAGGTGGCAATATATTCCAGAGGTTGTTGAATAAGCTCAGAAATGGAGGAAAGAGTGCTGTAAAAGGAATTAGAGATGATAAAGTGATATGAAAACTGGAGAAAAAGATATCCTTGAAGTATGGAATAATTACTTCGAAAAATTGCTAAATGAAACTAGCAGTGATGACAGCACATGCAATTAGGAATACATATCTATGCTTGAAATAGAAAATGCCATCAAAGCCTGAAATGTGGAAAGGCAACTGGAGTAGATGATATTAGACCAGAAATGCTCAAGTATGGAAGTATAAACGTTTTACAGTGGCTACACTGCATAGTTCAGAGTGCCTGGACAGAAGGACAAATTCCAGATGATTGGAGTAGAGCTCTCACAGTACCCATATATAAAAAGGGGAATAAAACTCATTGTGAGAATTACAGATGTATTTCTCTACTGAGTGTTCCTGGTAAGATTTATGCCAGTATACTTGAGAAACGGTTGAGAAGGATTGTGGAAGAGAAGCTTGGTGAGGAACAAGCTGGATTCAGGCCAAATAGAGGCTGTCAGGATCAGATATTCACTTTACGACAAATAGTTGAAAAGTCATGGGAATATGATAAAGATCTGTATTTAAGTTTTGTAGATCTAGAAAAAGCATATGACAAGATGCCAAGACAGAAGCTATTCAAAACGCTACAGTTGTATGGTGTCAGTGGATCACTACATCAAGCAATACTTAGTCTTTATTTGAGTTGTAAGTCAGCAGTTAGAATTGAAGGAAGTACAGGAAGATGGTTTAATGTTAAATTTGGTGTCAGATAAGGATGTACGTTATCACCTCTGTTATGCATTATCTATATGGATTACATTATGAAGGAAAGTGGTATTAAACCTGATATCAAAATTGGAGATGTTAATGTCAGCTCCTTGCTTTATGCTGATGATATCATACTTCTAAATAAATCTGCTACAAGTCTGCAAGATTCCCTGACTAAATTGAATAACTGTTGTGATAGATATGGTATGAAGTCCGGCAATAACAAGACAAAGATAATGAAAATAGGCAGAAGCAGTGAAAATATCAGCTGCATTGTGAATGGAGAACCTATGGAACAAGTAAAACATTTCAGCTACTTAGGCACGATTTTTAGTGAAGATATGATAAATTAAATATGGAAATAGACAACAGAATCAACAAAGCTGGTATGGTAGGAAGTCAACTGAATAAATTTATATGGAATAAGAGAGAAATTAAATTTATATGGAATAAGAGAGAAATTAGTCGGAACACTAAATTAGCTGTATACAAGACAGTGTTCAAACCAATTTTAACTTATGGATTTTAGAGTTGGGTCAGAAGTAAAACACTTGACCAAAGACTAGAGATCACAGATATGAGAGTCCTGAGAAAGATTAGGGGCGTAAACAGCTGGCATCAATGGCAATATCATATTGAAAATGAGGATATTAGGAAAGAACTTGATATTGTCAGCATCCAGGAATGCGTTAGCAGAGCTAATCTCAGGTGGTATGGTCACTAAAACAGAATAAGTGAGGAAAGATTAGCCAAATAAGTGTTCTCTGCCAGGTTGGCAGGAAAACGACCCTGACGAAGACCAAGATATAGGTGGATTGATTATGGTAAAAAGTGCCTTAGAAGATAGATATATAAATATAAGATCTGACAATGTTATAGCTTTGACATGTAACAGATTGATTTGGCAGAAAATTGTACGTAGGAAGTTAGTAATGATGTAAATTTTTCGTGTAGCATTATCATATCCTGTACACCCCTTGAAGGTAAATGTTAGGAATTTGATGATGATTAATGATATCATTCATGGTGTGAAAAGGGATATTCAGTTGATGATGCTAAATTAAAAAGTGCAATGTCAGGAAGTTCTGATATGTTGCTGTTACAAGAGAATTTGAATAGGTTGGTGCTTTGGACTGAAGAATGGGAATATCGTTTCAAAATTGCTAAGTGTAAAGTTATGCACTTTGGCCAGAGAAGATGGAATAAGGTTTACCATATTGGAGGAATTTTGTTTCAAGAGGTGGAGGAGGCAAGAGATACTGGTGGATAGGATACTGAAGTTCAAGGGTCACATTGCAAAAGTTGTAAGGATTACCCAGAAAACTGTTGCTATAATGCAAGGAACACTGACAAATATGGAAAAGGAGGTGATAGCTCCATTATGACATTGCTAATTAGGCCTCATTTGGATTTCTGTACACAGATCTGATTATCTGGCTATATTGGTGAAGGAAACATTGGGGGAGAGATACAGTGACAAAGCAAATAACTAAGACTGTCTCTCTCTGGAATATTAAGTATGAGGATGGATTGAGGGAATGTGCCTTCAGAGCATGGCACATAGGAGGCGTGATATGATTGAAAAGTTGGTGAGAGGAGAATATCAAATAGATAGAGGGGAATTATTTTATAAAATAACCGGTGGTACGAGAACAAGAGGTCATCACTGAAACAACAAAAGTCATGTCAGTAAGAAAGTAAAACATTGTTTTCTTAGCAGGTGGTTAATGAGTGGAATGAACTGCTAGAGAAGGTGGTGGGTGCTCCAACATTGAGTGTATTCTAAGCAAGGTGTGATAGTTATTGTAGTCTGTGAGTGTTAGCATTAGTATTACTTCCGAGCCTCTATAGGCTCGGAAGTAATACTAATAATAAAAATCAGATTTATCTTCCAAATAAGAAATTCTTTTGCTGGAATGACTATCTGATAGATATCAGAAAGGTACATATGGGAGAGCAGTATCAAGGAGGTAGAAGATCACAAGTGGGGTCCCATACTGGGAACTGTATTGTTTAACCTTTATATCAATGATATTGTCAGTGGATTGCAGGGGATAGTCAGTTGTTTGCAGATGATATGAAACTGGGAAGGGTTATTAGTAATAGTGGAAATGTGATAGCCCTGCACGAGGATTTCAATAAACTGGACAGATGGGAAAATGAATGGAGGTTTCGATTTAATGCAGCTAACTGTAAAGTCTTGAAGTTTGGGATACATACATTGATGGGAGGCTGCATACCCTGTTGGAGGAAGTGGGGGGTGGCAAGAGATCTGGGGGTGATGACTGATAGAAGCCTGAAATTCAAGGAATATATTGCAAAGATGGTCAGATAAACCAAAGGATTGTTGCAATACTGAGAAGGACTAACTTGCAGAGATAAAAGAATTGTCATTTCATTGTATAAATACCTGATCAGACCACACTTGGACTCTTGTGCTCAAATTTGGTCCCCAGGAATTGAACTGGATAAATTAACCATGGAAGGAGTGCAGAGGAAGATAACAAAGAAGATATCAGGGCTATACAATGTTAGTTACAAAGATAGACTGAGGGAATGTAGACAGAGTTAACAATGAGGAGTTTTTTCGTTTAGTGGAAGAGTGGGAAAGGAGCAAGGACATTATATCCCTGGAATAATGAAAGGAAGTTATGAGTTGCAGTGGAAGCTCATCCATAAGGGCTGCACTGAATGCAGCTCCAGCATTGAGTATATTAGCGAGTAGTACTGGCTAGTATACTCAATGCTGGAGCTGCATTCAATGCAGCCCTGCAGCCCCCTTATGGACGAGCTGCCACTGGTAAGTTGGTTTCTTTGCACGGAGTGTGGTTGAACCATGGAATGCATTGCCATGGTTCAATGAGTGGTATGATAGACTTTGTTTTGATAGACTCTATGGAGGCCTGAATAATAATAATAATAATAATAATAATAATAATAATAATAATAATTTGTGTTTAGCAAGAGAATGAACATATACTATTACTGCTGCCAGCATTTAAGCATTCTATCAATAAGAAAAGCCATCCATCTTTGTTCTATGTGTCATAAAAGAGTAGCAGGTTCAGTTTCAACACATTCAAATAATTCTTTAAGAGCTGCTACCATTTAGCAGACACAGCAAAATGTTGAAATACCTTGTTTATCAATATGCTTCTGCATCACATCAACACTATTATATGCTTTCTTTGTTGCATTATGAATTAATGGTTTATACAATTTTATCATTCTCATCTAATAGAAGTTTATACACAGAATTAAACTTGCTAAAATCAACATTAGTGCTGTATGTTGAGTATGCTAAGTCAAGATTTAATTGGTTTTCTTTTAAAATGTTCACATTTTTTCTTTGACTGAATTTGCGCTATTGTCAAAATCTTCCTAGAAATCTAAAAGATGGTAGCAAGTTCCCTTTTCTTTTGTAAAATCTCAAACCAATGGAAAATGATTACCATAATTTGCCATGATTTGATGTATCAGTTCAATATTGTGCAACATCAAAACATTTGTTGACAGTTTTAGCCTTTTTCTTTCTGCATGATATTTTTTTGCTGTGTCAGAGCTTAATCAAGAGCTCAAGAAGTTGCATGCTCATTGGTAAGGTAGGAGAAAGCTAATTTAGCAGCTGCAACTTTTCATTTCTCAACTGAATCCTTTGATGGACAGAAGAAAAGGTTTTAATACACTGTGACATGGCATGTTCACAAGGACGCTAACCTGCAGAGATAAAAGAGTTGTCATTCCACTGTATAAAGCCCTGATCAGACCACACTTGGACTATTGTTCTCAAATTTGGACACCAGGATTTGAAGGGAATAAATTAATTGTGAAAAGGATACAGAGGCAGATAACAAAGATGGTTTCAGGACTATGTAATGTTGGTTATGAGGATCGGCTGAGGGAATGTGGACTGCAGAGTTTTATAGATAGAAGAAGGAGAGGTGATATGATTGAGACTTTTAAACTGTTGAGAGGTAGGTACAGGGTTGACACTGCAAAGTTCTTTCATTTGGTGGAACAGGGTGAAGGATCGAGGACAGGAAGGAAGTTGTAAGCAAGAGGGTAAGGAATGGTTTCTTTGCATGGAAGATGATTGAGCTGTGGAATGCATTGCCTGACAGAGTGGTGAGAGCAAATGAGTTCAAGGAGTGGTATGATAGATTTTGTGTTTTCTAGGAAGGATCTCCCATGATGAGTCTTTTAACTCTATGGATGCCTGAATCTTAATAAATAATAACAATCGAGGTCTCAGTTCAATCCACAGACTTGGATATCCAGGATGACAACACTACAATATCTTGATACCAAAAGTTAGGCTTTCTTGTGCCTACCTCAGTCCTGTGATTTGGCTCCTTTCTCACTACCTATCCTTTCTGTTTCAGTCAGTTCTTTATGATGGTACATAGTGCATCATGTCTTTTAAGTGTAATGTTGTGAGTTCTAAAACAACATTGAGATAAATATGTCATAGTCTCTCTGAACCCATCTATCCTATCCTATCTCCCATTCTATGAAGAATTTCTTCCATGTTAACCTGGGAACACCCCTGACTAACTTATATATCTCAATATAAGTTAGTCAGGAGGGAAGAACTGAGCTGAGCTCAATCCTCCCCCCCCCCCAAGATTAAACCCTGAGTGTGCTACTGGTTGCATGCGTCTGTATTGTCATTTATCCTTCCGTGATTTTACGTATATTTGAATTGACTGTTTTTCGAGAGAAGCCTGCGAATATTAGTCATACACCAACTGACCACAACAACGCCATTTACCGCCGAACACCACCGCTAGTATCACAAACATCCATGCACACAGCGGTATCCGAACCCGCAGCCTCTTGACTGGAGGGCAGACACGCTAGCCACTCGGCCAGCTTGGCTAGCCAAGTGGTTAGTGTGTAAGTGATATTTATTATATATATTATAAAAGGCTGTAGAATACCAGTATCAGTGGCTAGAAGGGAAAGAAGTTTCTTGAAACTAAAAATAATTAAAAAATGTTGACGATCAACCACAACCCAAGAACGTTTAACAGATTTGTCTATAATATTTACAGAAAACGATATAATGGATAGTTTAGACTTGGGTGAATTAATTAAGAATTTTGTAGGCATTAAAAGCACCAAGTGTTGTGATTTTATAAGGAACGTGATGTCATTCATGATGTGATTGTATTTAGCAACTTATGTATTTCTTATGTATATATGATCCAAAATTATTTTGTTATACATATAATTATATACTTTACTTGTTTAAGTTAAGGGATATTACATCCCATATTGTTTCTTAGCCAAATAAGAAACTCAAAAGAGTTTCATGCTGAATATAGAAATTATATAAAGTTCGGCGATTCCAAGCATAAGCAAATACCTGGATAGCAGCAACTGACCCGTAAGGTAGTGCAAGCTGAGGCAACGCATAGCAAAGGTGGAGCAAGCTCCGATCACTATTCTTGATATTTACCCATAATGTGAACTTAGCTCCTAGGAGCTGTATTACTGTTCTACATTATGAGAGAAGGTCACTGGTCACTACCCAGACCGGTTTCCACCTTCATTGAGGTCTCATCAGTGAGTAGGTAGACCTAATTAATACCAAGTTTGTAGCGAATAGAACTTACATCCCTTCTGAGA
The DNA here is from genome assembly GCF_054136105.1 of Typopeltis vanoorti. Lineage (NCBI taxonomy): Eukaryota > Metazoa > Arthropoda > Arachnida > Uropygi > Thelyphonidae > Typopeltis > Typopeltis vanoorti. Next base: position 126,677,277 of record NC_143555.1, read on the forward strand.
AATGCTTCTATGAGAATATGTAAATATCAAGAAGTGATCGGATCTTGCTCCACCTTTGCTACGAGTTGCCTCATCTTGCACTACCTAAAGGGTCAGTTGCTGCTATCCAGGTATTTGCTTACGCTTGGAATCGCCGAACTTTATATAATTTCTATATTCGGCATGAAACTCTTTTGAGTTTCTTATTCGGCTAAGAAACAATATGGGATGTAATATCCCTTAACTTAAACAAGTTATATGTCGCCGAATTGAAGCCTTTGGCTCTTCATATATTTCGTAATTATATACTTTACTTTTCATGATTTCTTTGTTTTGTTTTGTGTGATTACTCTTGTACTTATTACTGTAACAAAGATATATATTATAATTATAAAAATGTTTCCTTGTTTAATTACTTTCATTGACTTTCAAGGAGAGCGGTTTTTCAAAGTTTGCACAAAGGCTGCTCATATGCACTCGGCGGCCCTGATAATAACGGCCATTGCTTATAAAAAACACAGTATAGATGGAAAGCACGCGCATTGAGACAATTTCTGTTCTCATATATCCTAACAATGGCCGTTGCTTATAGAAAGCACGGTATAGATGGAGAGGACACGCATTGAAACAATTTGCTGTTCGTTTACATTAATTTTAGTTAAAACTACACGTAACGATTCTTACCTGTTTAGTTACTTGAAGAACTGGCGACACTCTGATTTCACTTCACTGTTATGTGAAACATCTCACTGAAACAAGTATTTATTCGATACACTGGTACTTGTTTTTAGTTAGGTTGGAAGTTCCTTGTTTCTGTTAGTTTCGTTTTCCATTGACATGTGTGTGTAACCAGGAAGAGACAAGCAATGCGCTTGCGTCTCGCTTCCTGGAAGTTGTGCGATTTTTTTTTTTTTTTTTTTTTCCTACAGCCGCTATCGATAATTGCTATCTGCAGTTTCAATGTATTTCTAATGCTAAACAGCATTAAATATTCTGTAACACAGAAATTCGCTTTTGTGTATTACAAATAAAATAAATATTACGCATCTTCTTCTTATTATTATTACAAATATTATACTTGTAAATAAATAAAGACGAAATACTAGGGCTGTAAGAAAGTAATGATGTTTTTTTTTTTTTTGAGGATATGTTTTATTTAACAATCACTCATTCTCTATACAGTTTATACATTTTTGTGTCTAGAGAATAATAGAGACTGTCGAAAAATGAGAATGCTCGCGAAAGATGGAGGATTAAGCCATGCAAAAATTCATTGTTAAATGAATTACAGTATAGCAATGAAAAAGGAGGCATTATTATCATATAGCCTGTATTTCGTAGTATCATAGTATTTCGTCTTTATTTATCTTATGTGCAAGTTTCAGAATATTTAATACCAGTTATGCGTTTGATACCGGCCTGGTTGACCGAGTGGTTAGCGTATCCGCTCTCCAGCGAAGAGACTGCGGGTTCGAATCCTGCGTAGGCATGGATGTTTGTGATTGTCTTCCACCTTCATGCATTCATTCACCCAAGTATTGATACACTCTTCCAAAAAAGGATACGACTAGTGATGAGGCGTGAAACGGGACGGGAATTCGTACATATAAGAAACCGCATAACTCCGGATTCGCGTAAGTCGGGGTATGACTGTATTGTAATGAGAAAGATTAAAAGTTTGTATCCTTATGATCAATTTTTTCATCCATATTTTCAGTAGTAGAAGAGATGTGTGTAGAGCAGTTTTTGTCAGTCAGCTTACAACTGATACTCGTAGCAACAGAGTTGTGCTTTGTTCGTCATTTGTGAACATTTTTGTAGTTTTGTACTTTTTCGAAAATTAAGCCTTGTCTATATCAACACATGTCAATATGAACATATTTTAACAGGGAGTTTTTACGGATACAGGAGTTGTGGCGTATCTGAACTCGTACGTGAAAAAATTGGCGCATGGATCGTAAAAAGCCACTCCTATCATAAGGGTTGTTATTATTATTATTACGTGACGTCTCCAAGGTGTCCAAAGAGTCATCAAGGAGGGGCACCTACTCAACAACTTTCCGTCTCCACCACTTAATCCAAAATACAGCGAACAGCCACTGCCATAATCTACACCAACCAACGCCATCTACTGCTCACCCCACTAGTATTTTAGTGTGTAAATTGCGTGTGTTCTGAAGGCCGATTTGTCTGTATGAAATATCCCAATTTCCAAGAGAAAAAATCCTGCCAACCTCCGTATGAGATCAGCTAATTCAGGTTTCAAATGAATAAATAATAATAATAAAAATACATATGAAGATTCTTCTTCTGACGATGAGAATCGAACTTAGGCCTTTTCAAATTGAAGAGCCCATCATACCGTCGTTCTTCCAATTACCCTAGGATGTTTTTTTTTTTTAATCCATTTCTGACATGTGAGAAACTACTTAGCATAACTTTTTTCATTTGTTTTCTCCAAACAAATTGAAACATTTAAATTTATTCACACGGAAGTCATCTGCAAGTTGTGACTAATGCCTTTCACTCCCTCATGCAGAATTCTTTCGTGAGAATTGTCTAATAAATATGTAGATAAGTAGATAACTTTTGATTCACATTTTCTCCTGTCATATTCAGCTAGCAGTGTTTCCGTGTAGTGGGATAGAACTATGTCCTTGGGATTATGACTTTGGGAGCGTGCGGCATATGTTATAGAAAAATAAAAATTTCTTGCTGTTGGACTGCATAACCAGATTTCACAATAAAGTCAGCAGGAAACAATCAAGGAACGGAAGTACAGGGATGTCATCGGCTACAGCGTTTTATACAACATAAATGCATTAATACTTGTAGAGGAGGGTGTGATGAAAGTCCAGAAGCTAACTTAGGAATAATATAAGTAATACTGCGATATAATATAATGCATGCCAAAGTGAATCGATATGCCAGATTACGCTCAAAATCAGGATTAGTTACCTCAGAAGACAATTAGAATGAATAATGTGAAGTTATAGACAGAACCAAGTGGGAATTGACGATGATAGAAGTGTTCTGGATTATCCTCTACACAAGCCCCACCAAATAAATCACTAGGAATGCTGAAAAAAAAATTTAAAAAAAATAGTGACACGAAGAAAGATCTGAATGGATGAGGGAGATACAGACAAATACAGGAGGAAAAGAAGTGGGGACCACTACATGAACCTCCGTAACTCAAGTCAACTCACTCGTTAACGCCTTTTGGTTGGAAAGACTTGGGTTTGAATTTCGTCTAAGAAGCGAATAACCGTTATAAGGGTTTTCAAGTGAAGGTGAGTCAGCTGGTCTCAAATGGAGAGGACAGAAGTTTTTTTTTTTTTTTTTTTTTTAGAAACTTAAGGTTTTTCATCCCAGAAATAGACAGAACAGGACAGAGAATAGAATACGTGCTATTCCCTTACTGGTACATTTTGGCAGATAAGATTAACTACCATATCATACAGGGTGGGCCATACATCGCGAAGGCTTTTAAAATGTGAATAACTTTATTTATTATTAATTTTTTCATTTTATTTTTTCAGACATTCCAAGGAACATTTGTGAAATGAATCATGGAAAAGTTCACAACAAAAAACAAACCTTGAAAATCGGCATTCGATTTCAGCGTATTCAGGAAATCAACGTTCTCCAGATCTGACGACTCCCGAGTATAATGCATTAGTATTGATGTTGATGTTCAGAAGAGGCCAATCCGCTTAGAGACGACCCTTCCCTCATAGACTCCCTTCATTCACTTTATCGTACGTGGTCTATTTCAGCATTGTGCCTTTTCTATAGGTACTTTCATGGGCATTGCTCCTCTGAACTGGCTGCTACCATTCCTCCACTATCTTCTAACCATAGAAGAACTTGAACAGCCATTGGCCAACACCGAAACATTGTCCAACTTCGAACACACCGAACTAACCTCTCATCAGCTTCCTTCATTCCATCCACCTCTATTCTTTGAAACAGTCTCCCCCATGCTTGTTTTTCCACTGATTACAGCCTCCCACTCTACAAGAAACATATCAACAAGCTACATTTTCTCCTGAATCATTTGTCCACACATGGTACCGTAGTTTTATAGGTCTTCTGATCTTTCATGTGTAGAGTATGCAGTATGAGTTCTACAGTCGATATTTCGGAGTTGTGACTGGAGGCGGAGGGGGGGAGGAGGATAAAAACCCCAGTTTCCTGGAGATAAAAAAAAAATGCCTGTACTAAAGATCGACTACAGAAAGCCGGCTAAATAAAACTTAGAATAATAATATAATAAATAAAATAAATTTAAAAAAAACTATAAAAATCTTTCATCCAGTGATCTGGTATAATGAAACCAGAAATGTTTCATATATTTTGTTGTATCCAGGTTACTTTGGCACCAGCTGATGATTAAATTTTAATAAATAATTGACATAATGCCGATCAAATTTTTTGATATGATCAAACATTTTGTAAACATTTATATTTCTGTAAATTGTTTAATCGCCTAAAACCATGATGCTATATGAGTCGAGGCAGAGAGAGTGGATGTTTTCTTTTGAGAGATCTGAATTAGCCTCGATGTGCGGTCGATTGTTCTGAACTACGGGGAAGGGTAAATCCAAGTTTCCTAGGGAGAAAAAACGTATTAATCCCTCAGAAACTTTAAACAAAGTTTGGAATCCATTAACCACCAAAACTTTAAATCAGTAACATATTTCAAGCATATCACGCTCCACAGTATTCACAATAAGAACTACATATTACACTGGTGTCCATAACCCAAAGATGAACACTATTTCTGAAGATTACAACCGAAAATCAGACTAATCAGCTTGTGGCAATTTGTATAACTGATGATTTCAAGCAGAAAGCGGGTACGCATTCAAATTTTCGAATCGCGCGGAAAGGGGTCACGTGGCATCACTCAATTTTTGGATAAAAAAAGCAAAAGGATGCGTTAAGAGAATTGTGCTTGAAGGAGTCTCTTTTCGTGAAAGAATAAAGTTCCAAACTTAGATGTCTTGCAATCATCCAGATGATTTTACGCGACGAAGAATTATTAGAAAGCTTGAAGAAGGCTGCAGAATTACTGATAATGCCACAGAATTTGGAATCTCGCATAGCATTGTATCCAGGCAGTGTTTCGAACCAATGGAATGTGTTCCAGACGTTCGATAAGAGATCGTCCTCGCTCTGCCGCGCCAACCCGAGGGTGCAAGGGATGCACCGCATCCGGGCGAGAACATTGATAGGGCGACAAGAAACAAATATCAAATATTTATTTTATGTAGCTAATATCTAATGTGGATTATACAATGCAGTATATTCATTAATAGTAATAATATTCATTTCTTGGTATATCCTACATCGTAAAATTTAACTAATATAATATTAATAACCCTTACTTTTAGATGTGAGACGGAAGAAATAGATTTTCTGGAGCAGAATATAGAAAACGAAGAGCACAGAAAGAAGAAAATGGAAAAAATTTTACGACTCCTATTTCCAATTATTTTGCATCTACATCTTCATGTACAGACAAATCTTCAGTTTCTCGAGAAAATTTTGAAGATTCTTCTTCTTCTGCCATACATTTAACTGAAGATTCTATAGCTGTTAAAAAACGATGCTTCGAAAATTCATCTTTCACTTCTGAAATTCTTGGCAGCTCACTCGGTTCACCGGAAGAAACAGGTGACAAAAGCGTGTGCAATACAAGTATAACAACCGAAAACTCTCTTATGAATTCTATCCTTGAGCATGATTTTGATGATCCAAGAAAGCGGCCTTTAAAAATAACAGATAATCTCAAAATGATTCTAATATAGATGTTGGACCAAAACAAATATATGATATTGATTTTCCAAAAGATGAAAAAAAAAAAAAAAACCAGATCATTTTCAGCAGATTATTACTATAAACGATTAAGTAATAACGAAAAAGATACACAGAAATTGGTTATTGTATTCTAAATGCAAAAATTCAGTATATTGTTTTCTTTGTAAACTTTTTAACGACAAAATCAATGCGTTCAATGATGCAATTAATAATACAATAGATGCGATAAATGAATAATTAATGAAACTAGAAAAAAATCGTTGGAAATCGGTAATAGAAAGGATTATTTATACAGCTCAATTCTTAGCAAGACAAAATTTAGCTTTCAGAGGTAACAGTAATAAACTTTTTGAAGATAGCAACGGTAATTTTTTTTTAAATTAATAGAAACTGTAGCAAAGATAATGGCAGATCATATAAGTCGAATGCAAATCTATAAGAACAAAATGCCACATTATTTAGGCGAAAAAATTCAAAATGAAATAATTTCAATAATAGGAGAAAAAATAAAATCTAATATTGTTAAAATGCTAAAATTAAATAAATATTACGCTATCATTTTAGACACCACTTGCAGACGCATCTCACGAAAATCAATTAAGTATTGTTGTAAGATTTGTTTCCCTCGATAATGACAACAAGAAAATAGAAATCAGAGAACACTTTTTAGGATTTTATTCAATTACTAACTCAACAGGCGAAGATTTAACAAATTTTGTTGTAGATTTTTTGCAATCAGAAAATATAAATTTTTACGATTTACGTGCTCAAGCGACAAGAAGCATATGATAACGGGGCAAACATGAAGGGAAAAAATCAGGGTCTCCAAAAGAGAATATTAGATATATGAACCTGAGAGCGTTTTACGTACCATGTGCCGCTCATACACTTAATCTAGTTATAAATGATGCTGTTCCGCGTGAAATAGCAATTTTTTTTTTTCCATTAATTCAGGAAATATATAATTTTTTTTTTTTTTTTTTTTTTTTTTTTTTTTTTTTTTTTTGTAAAGCAGCTTACAGTTGTAAAATTTTAAAAGAGGAATGCCAAAGTTTTACTGTTAAAAAAGTTTGTGATACGAGATGGTCAAGCCGCGTGGACCCTGTTAAAGCTTTAAGGTATAATTTAGAAAAAAAATATGCGATGCTTTATACATTTTATATCAAGATAAATCAAGAGATAGCGATACAAGGAACGAAGCTGAATCATTATTATTAAAAATTAAATCTTTCAAATTCATGTTCTCTTGTTATATGGCACCAAATCTTATCGAAAATTAATGTCATAAGTAATTTGATGCAAAAACCGGACGTAATTGTGTCTATAATAATGTAAATGTTGATAGACCTAAAAATTATTTAAAGGATTGTAGAACAGATGAGGCATTCAAAAATATGTTAGGGAAAGCAACCGAAATTGCAAATACAGTGGATTGTGATCCAATTTTTCCTTGTATGCCAATAGTCAGACCTCGGAAAACAAAAAGATTATTCTCGTATGAAAGTAAAGATGAAGAAAAAATCGCAAGAACAAAATTTCAAAGTCAGTTTTTATTTAGTTATAATTGATATAGCTATTTCAAAACTTGATGAAAGATTTACATTATTGAAAGAACATAATGATGTTTTGGAATTTTTAAATGACATTTATTTATTAAAACCAATGAAGAAAAAAGAAAAATTAAAATATTGTAAAGATTTGGAGATAAAATTGACAGATGGTAAAGATTCTGATATAAACTCCTTGGAATTATGCGAGGAAATAAAAAATATTTTAATCTGTCTTAATCCTAATATGAATGCATTTTCGGTACTTGAGTATATATTTTCGAACGATCTTCTTAGTGTTTTCCCCAATTTGTCAATAGCACTAAGAATTTATTTAACAATACCTGTGACTGTTGCAACTGGCAAAAGATCCTTTTCAAAGCTGAAAATTATAAAATATAATTTTCAGCTTTGAAAATGATATTTTATAATATTATTTTCAAAGCTGAAAATGATATTATAAAAACAAACAAAACAAAAACAAACAAAACAAAAACAAACAAAAAAAAATATGTCGAGTAAATATAAAATATCATTTTCAGCTTTGAAAATGATATTTTATAATATCATTTTCAAAGCTGAAAGTGATATTATAAAAACAAACAAAACAAAAACAAACAAAAAAAAAACATGTCGAGTAAATTTTACATAAAGGCATGTGCAATTAATCTTTGTTATATTAAGAAATAATTGTTGTTCTTTTTTGTTTGCTTTTGAAAAAATGTTAAAAATAACTATACGAAACTATGTATTCTGTGTTTTTAATAAATAAGACATGTAACTTTTGGTTTGCATAAATTGTTATTTTATTTATTGTAGTAAATGGTACATGCAATTTCTTTTAGTTATTTTTTTTAAGGAGCGGCCGATAAAAGTTTGCAACCGAGCGACAAATACCTTTGGCGCGCCTCTGCTGCCACGGAGCACGAAGGCAAATTTTTGGTTATAACTGCAAAACATTATCAACGCACAATGGCAGGTCAGCTTGCAAGTCGACTACACTCAAGCACAGGTACGCGGATATCTTGACAAACTATGGCAAGACATCTACGACAAGTAGGCCTATACACCCGAAGGCCTCTAGTCTGCGTCCTTTTATCCACAACTTCGTAGAGCATGTTTTCAGTGGTGTTGTATCCATAATAATTGGACAAGACACCAGTGGGCTAATGTACTCTTTACAGATGAAAGAGTAGTATACTACGTTCACAGCGTATTCTGAATTGCCGATGGCAAAGTTTTAATTGGGTCATACAGGGCCCCGTTTTTGAGGTCAGCTGGGATGACATCATGTACGTTTTGAGGTTACCAGACTGTCGTTTATATCACGTGACAGTATCGTTTCTAGCGTAGTTTTAATATATGTTTTATTTCCTCTCTTATTAAAAGTAATTAAATTCATTCCCCTTTTTTGTCATGTACACGTGATGACTGTTTTCGTATCGGTTGGATTGGTTTTGTTTCGAGATCGTATGTAATTGGCTAGAGTGTTAAATTTATCCCCCCTTATCAGTCTCATGACGTTTCTCTTTTAAAATGAATAATGTTCTACTGAAACCATGTACCGTTTTCCCGTCCTAGTTTTTTTTTTTTTTTGAAAGCTTTTAGGGTAAGATATCTACAGTGAATGAATTATCTTGTATGGAGATAACGTTGTTTTTGAACTTGAAGTCAAATTCATTACTGGAATCTTTTAGTTTGCGCGTGTTCGGAGGAGTTCCGCATCACGTATTTCCCTTTTCTTGTATAAACAGGTTTTTTTTTTTTTTTTTGTATAAAGGAGACTCTCATTCATTCAGGTTATGGTACAAATATATATATCAACAGAATCAATATCACTGAACACCATACAAATTCTATAATCGTGTTTTTCAGTTAATAATCTTGCTTTCAATGAAGTAATGATTCCATCATCTTTTCACTGGTTATATTTCAGTCATAAAATTTCCAATGAAATAATGGATGGTTTGTTTTTTTTGCTCCCTTATCAAAAAGTAATTAAACTCATCCCTTTACCAGTCTCTGGAGGGTCACATCACGATGTCTTCGTTTCCAATAGTTTCGAGGCTTGGATTGTTTTCGACCGGAGTCGGGGTCATGTGTTTTTCCCCCACTTGAAATCACTCCAAGCTAATTTTAACGAAAAAATCAAGTGGAATGAATAATAAACGTTTCCGTATCAATAAGAATTATATATATATATATATATATATATATATATATATATATATATATATATATATATATATATATATATATATATATGTGTGTATGTATATATATATATGTATATATATATATATATATATATATATGTATGTATATATATATATATATATATATATATATATATATATATATATATATATATATATATATATATATATATATATATATGAAACGTACTATTAACTCGGGGTTGGGATATGTTCATTTTTTAAATTAACTGACTTAAACCCGAGAATTATAACACAATGACATTTATTTGAAAAAAACGCAACATGTTTCGTCAAAAATGACTTCTTCAGGCGATAAAAACATAGAAAGACAATAAAAGACACTTAAATTAACATTGACACACTCTAAAGCTATACAACTATAAAGCCATAATATTCGACTGTAAATTACAGTTATGAGCTTGAACTACAGTCCGAGTTAAAGTTCTATTGTTGTACACCTGTGCGTGTGTGGAATCACGCGATCTCCAGTATCTAATAGTAGAGTTGAAAGAGTCTGCCAAATTATAGCTAAGATTATTATTCAAATGAAAAGGGTCTAAGGTGATTTCCCTTGACTCCACAATGCGGCGCTCTATTTCATCATGGCTGATGTGTAGGTTTGAAGTCAATGTCCAATCTATTTCATGTTGGCGGCCTTCGTTGTTCGTGTTTATTGAAAGCAGGACATGGCCCGACAGAGCAGTAGCTCTGGTTCTCTTATAGGCAATGTCTCTCTGATGCTCTTCGAGACGTAGTAAGATAGATTTTTCTGTCTGTCCATAGTAAGGCTTTCCGCATTCACAAGTAACCTTGTATACACCTGGGAATTGTAGAAGGTTCCCAGGTGTATACAAGGTTACTTGTGAATGCGGAAAGCCTTACTATGGACAGACAGAAAAATCTATCTTACTACGTCTCGAAGAGCATCAGAGAGACATTGCCTATAAGAGAACCAGAGCTACTGCTCTGTCGGGCCATGTCCTGCTTTCAATAAACACGAAGAACGAAGGCCGCCAACATGAAATAGATTGGACATTGACTTCAAACCTACACATCAGCCATGATGAAATAGAGCGCCGCATTGTGGAGTCAAGGGAAATCACCTTAGACCCTTTTCATTTGAATAATAATCTTAGCTATAATTTGGCAGACTCTTTCAACTCTACTATTAGATACTGGAGATCGCGTGATTCCACACACGCACAGGTGTACAACAATAGAACTTTAACTCGGACTGTAGTTCAAGCTCATAACTGTAATTTACAGTCGAATATTATGGCTTTATAGTTGTATAGCTTTAGAGTGTGTCAATGTTAATTTAAGTGTCTTTTATTGTCTTTCTATGTTCTTATCGCCTGAAGAAGTCATTTTTGACGAAACATGTTGCGTTTTTTTCAAAAAATGTCATTGTGTTATAATTCTCGGGTTTAAGTCAGTTAATTTAAAAAATGAATATATATATATATATACATATATATATATACATACATATATATATATATATATATATATATATATATATATATATATATATATATATATGTTCCACCTTTGCCACGAGTTGCCCTGGTCCTGCACTACCTGTGGGATCAGTTAGACTTGCATCAATTGCAGGCGCAAACTTGACTTTTAGTCTGTTTGCTTACTTGGGAAATGGAGTAAAACCAAGTTTAAAATTACTTGGTATCCATATTTATACCCAAGGTAAAAATACTTTCTACATATATATATATATATATATATATATATATATACTATTTACTAGTTGTAAATTAACTAGTCAAAAATTCCTTAAATCACATTTTCTATCAACAATCAAAATCAGAATGCATTAATTAATAAACAACTACAGGGTGTTCGGGATAAATTTGACAGTTTCGTAAGGAAAAAGAAAATCTTCTTTGTATCTATTAAATTTAATGAATTGACAAAAAAACATTACAGGCAGAGTTAATTACAATACTATCAACAAGATTTACTCAAAATAACCACCATTAGCATCGATCACAGCTTCAATTCTGCTTCGGAACCTCGAACAAGCTGATGCTACAGTCTCCCTGGGAAGGGCCGCAAAAACTGTTTTAATTTTATCCATTAACTGGGCTTTTGTATTACTGGAAGTGCGATTGGTGTCTTTTTCAACTGCGCCCCATACAAAATAATCCATGGGGTTAAGGTCTGGGGAGTTTGGAGGCCAAACATTTGGACTGGTGAAGTCGTAGAAATTTTCAGACAACCATTTTTGACTTTTCCCAGAGGTGTGGCAAGGGGCCGAATCCTGCTGCCATACATACGGCCTACCATTGGCTACCCTTGTTATCCAGGGCTTGACTACAGTTAGCAACTCCACGAACAAAGCCCGAATTCCAATGCCAGGGTTCTTCAACACCTGTTCCTGCAGATTTGCGAGGAATTCTGCTGTACGAACGCAATCAGATCGTCTGCTAGGGATCTTTCTTCTTGCTACATCCTCGTAGTCACCATTGCAAGTCTCTAGTTCATGCCTGATTGTTTTTACTGTATTCAGGGAGCATTGGGCAGCAGTCGTAATATCCTTATTTTGATGGCGGGCACGAATCATCATGATACAAGTTATTCTCTTCCATGATTCAGGTGGGTTCCAGCTATCCATCCTTTCTGACATCTTGTATATGAATGAAGAAGGGTCCAAACTTTTAAATGAAGAGAAGTGTGTGTTAATACATGTAACTTACGGAAAAATATAATTAATTATAAATATGTCAAATTTATCCCGAACACCCTGTAAATATTGTTTTTTTGATACGGCCTGATCGTGGCGCCAGATACTATCCATGTCTTCCTATTGACGATTATCGACAATTGATTGACATTTATGACTTCAGCGGTGAAGCAAGATGCTTTTCATATTCCCCGCTATCTATTGCGGTTACAGTGAGGGTAAATTTATGAGCAGTCTGCTCCCCCTGAATGGGCATGGAGATTATGCATCGCTACAGGAAGCTAATATAGCTTTTGGTCTTCTATGTTTGAATATGTCCGTTGCCTCGTATGCTGCAGCTTGCTGAACCAAATCGTTGGGGTGTGTGGACGTCTTTAGGAAGAACTTAGATGCTAAGGATTGTAGGAAAGAGAAAATATAGGGAATATTTGTATCTCTATGAAGTTGATTGTTTCTAACATACCACGGGGCGTTCAGAATCATTCTCAAGCACTTGTTCTTCACTCGTTGTATTTTGATAATGTTAGTATTAGAGTGTGTGGCTCCACGCTGCAGAGGCATAGGTGATTATAGGACAAATCGTCATCTGGTATAGCTGCAATTTGATTCTGTGGCTGAGCTTGCTATTTCTATTAATTAGCGGATAGATCTGAGCGATGGCTTTAGATGCCTTTGCGCACAAAAACTTGATGTGTTGGTTGAAAGATAGCTTTCTGTCGAGAATTACACCGAAGTATTTTGTTTCTGTCGGCCAGGGAATTTTAGTATTGAATAGTAACACATCTCCTGCGGGAGATATTGGCCTTTTTGAGAAAAGAATGGCTGAGCTTTTTGGGGGGTTGACTTCCAATCTCCATTTGGAGAACCAACCCTCCAGCTTCAGAAAGTTTTCTTGAAGCTTTCCGGAAATGAAATGGGGTTCGAGAGATCTGGTTAGTATTGCTGTATCGTCCGCATACAAGGCCAAAATGGAAGACATCGGATTGTGCGGGATGTCCGACATGTATACAGAAAACAGCAATGGAGCCAGTACAGATCCCTGTGGCACTCCAGCAAGGATATGGCGCTGGGACGATGTAGAACCACTGATTTTAACTTGCATTGATCTACTCTGAAGATATGAGTGGATTAGATGAACCATTTTTAGTGAGGTATCGGCTGAGATAAGTTTGTGCAGGAGTCCAAAATGCCAGATTTTGTCAAATGCTTTGGATAGGTCTAGGAAAACAGCTCCTGTGCACTGGCGCCAGTTATAGCTGGTGGTGATGTATTCCACAATTCTGTGGATTTGGTGGGTAGTACTATGGTGTTGCCGAAAACCAAACTGTTCTTTATGGAGGATGTTTAGGTCATTTACTGAGTTTGAAGTCGTGAGAGGATGACCTTCTCCGCAACCTTACCCAGATTGGAGATGAGACTGATTGGACGATAATTCTGCGGTAAGTGTGGGTCTTAATTATAACGGTCAGTGGCACTGCAGGTTTTCGAGGCAACAGCTTGATCACCCTATTCGAAATGCCATCTGGTCCAGGAGCTTTACTGTTCTTTAGTTTTTTAATAATATTATATAATTCAACAGGTGATGTGGGTGCAATATGGTCAGCACTGATATCTGGAAGTTTTAATACGTGCCTGACCTGTCTGTGGATTTTGTATAAGTGATTGAAATCTAAGTTGTTATATGAAGGTTTGCACTGTACCTCTAGATTCTTTTCTATGGCTTCTGCCTTATCTACATCTGTGTGAACTAGGCCCTAGTTATAGATTATGGGGGGAGGGATCTGTTTTAATTTTTGACGTTTCTCAGTAACCCCCAGATAGAGACTAATTTTTCATCCCGAACTTTGTTTCTATGAGTTTTAAGTGCATCTCTCACTGCACCGTTCAATCTATTAAGAACTGTTTTGTCCTGAAGAGCGCGAGTGTTACGAAATCTGTTCCTAGCTCTTTTCTTCTCTCTGATCAGGTCCATAATATCCTCGGGCAAACGACCAGACTTGGGAACAGGTTTGTGGAAAAGTTGCAACCGTTATAGCGGACTTAATCTGTTGGGTGAGGCTAGTCACTCCAGATTCCACATCTTCTTCTGTGCATATGTGAGGGACAGGTCCAATTTGATCCCTAAGTGCTTTAGACAATGTCCCACTTTATGCATGCGTGAGAGGGAGGAGACAGGTATTCTTGTTCTCTCAGTTGTAGTAGAATTGGGTGGTGATCCGATGACAGCTCATTTAGTGATTTAAGGCTGTACTAAAGTTTAATGTCTCGCAGGATAGCTATATCCAGGATGTCAGCGGTGCCAAACGTACTGAGATAAGTTGGTTCGGTAGGTCCAGCCACAACAGCATAGTTTGATCCTATGTAGTTGAAAAGGATGTAGCCATTCTTGTTGGTGGTTCTACTATTCCAGGCAGGGTGCTTGGAGTTTAAATCCCCAGCATCCCCAGCAATAATGATGGGTACTCTAACTCCTAAAATGGCATTTAGATCAGTGTGCAGTAGAGTTTTTAAGGGTGGATTGTAAACTGAATAGATTTTCAATCTGCCGGCAGAGCTGGGGAAAACTTCCACGCCTATAATTTCAAGTTTAGTGGTTGGTGGGTTGTTTACAGAATGGTGCTTAATACAATTTTTAATGAAGATGGAGGTGCCACCGCCTCTGTAGTTGGATCTGTCATTTCTGTACAGGAGATAACCCCGAATTTTGGGACTTTCAGACGGTCTAAGGTGTGTTTCACTGATTAGAATAATATCAGGTTGGTATCTGTAAGTGAAATCTTGTAGCTCCAGAATTTTGTTCCTTAAGCCGTTCGCATTCCATGCGATGATCTGAAGAGAGGCAGGAATGAATTTGTTTTAATTCATTTATAATTGCTGTGAGGATGGCCTGTGTTTCCCATAGGAATCTTTTAGTGGTGGTTGCTGAAGGGTTAGACAAGCTGAAATCTTATAGCATGTTAGCTAGAGTGGCTGTAATAACTGCTCTCAGATTAGTAGGTGTTATTGGCTGATTTTGTTCTGATATTGGTTTGTTAGTACGGGCCACGTCAGCATAACTTCTTGTTTGCCTTTGGCTTCCACGTCTTTTTAGGTCACCGACTGTTGCTGTTGCGTCTCAGGTTGAGGAGCAGGGGCCTCAGGTGATCTTTTACTAGAGGAAGAGGGCGGTTTAGCTGTCTCCATCCCTGTTTTTTGGGTGCTGAGTACATCCCTTGTAGTTTGCTGGATGAGGGCCACCACACTTGGCACATTTAGCCGAGATGGTTGGATGCAGGTGTTAGTGGGGTGGTTCTTAGCACATTGCAGGCATTTGTACTCTGCCTTGCAGAGTTTTTGAGCATGGCCAAATTTCTGGCATTTATGGCATTGACCAGTAAATGCCCTTTTACAGAGTGGCTCTGGGGTGATTCAGAGTCCACAAACCGATGTTAAATCATAGATGTCCTTATAGGCTTTGTGGATCTCAACCAACACCAGAGCCATAGGGATTTGTATGCTCTAGTCATTCTGCTGATCTTAATAGGTGGCATCCTGGTGGTGGTCAGCCTCAATTTCATCTGTAGTTATATCCTCTGTGACACCCCGCAGTACTACCTTCAGATTTTTCTCTTAAGAGAAGAGGTGCAGTACTGAATGTTGCTAGAGTCCAACACTTTGGTCAGTTTCCTGTAGTCAGTCACAGTAGCCGGCTGAATTTTTATACCATCATCAGTGTTCTTGGCTGAGGGATACTGTATCTGTGAGTTTATTATGGTGGATCTTAGTCATGTCCATCTTTTCTTTTCCCGGAGGACTATCGGTGGAACCCTCTCGTTCGTGGCGGTCGAGGGATTTGATTGGAACTGGGAGTATCCTCTTCCATACCAAAATCTATGGGGGTTCTATATCAGAGGTTTTGCGCTTTTTGCACACAAGTACCTCTTCAAAGTCTGGGGGAGACTGCAACTGAGTAATGAGCTCCTCATTTGTATCGTCCAAGTTATCTTCTGTGCCTGCAGAGGGTGGGAATGAGTCAAAAAGCTTAACTTTTCCCGGCCAACTATCACTCAGAAGTTTTCCTAATCTGAGGAATTCATTATAAATCTCCTCGAAAATGGTCTCGTTCAGAGGTTTTGCCATAGCACATCCCTTAGACACAATCTGGTGTTTTCCAGCAGTACGATATATAGTTTAGTATGCCCTGTGATTAGACTTAGAAGATGGTTTCCGATGGAACTAAAAATTGAAATTAAAGTATTTACTCACCTGCAACTTACAAAAACTTTTCGTAATCATAAAGCTTGATCAATACATGTGAACATAATACTCGACATGAAAGCATAAATCGCCAAAAAACATTATTTGTTTTTGTTTTGTCTTTGTTTATATTTAATCCTTTCTTGTTACTTTCTCCATTCAATTATTATTATTATATAACACCTCCAGGGAGTCCAAAGACTCATCAAGGTGCCTACTCTATAACTATCCGTCTCCACCAAACGCAACTACTTTCACCATCTACACCAACGCCATCTACCTCCAACCACCACCACCACTAGTATTTTCACAGACAATCACAAACATCCATGCCAACAGAGGGATTTGAACCTGCAGCCTTTTGGCTGGGGAGCAGATACGCTAACCACTCGGCCAACCAGGCCAGCAATTCATTATCATTTGTGAAATTCTTCTGCAGTTTCCTAAAAAAACAATCATCATCATGTTTGTGATTTAATGGAGTTATAATCATCACTGGGAAATGATTAAAAACTATCTTAATTATTCTAATATTTCATATCAGTCACAGAGACATCTTTAAGGAGTACAATCTAACACTTGTAACATGCACAAAGGTAACTCAAAACTGAGTGAAACATGTCGAAGAAAGACTAGAGTCTTAACTAGGTGGGGTATCCTCTATGGGGTGTCTGTAGGAGGCCTCAGTTGTAAAATGGATCTCAAAGGATTAATGTTTCCCATATTTTGGGAGAGAGCCTGTGTAGCTCAGTGGATGTGGCGTTTGCCAACCCTTGCGCTTGGCCGCACGAAGGAAGACTTGGTTTCGAGTCTAGTCGGCGACTAGAGGAAATTTTTCTAAGCCTTTATTCGACCGGTTCCCGAGTTAGTCGATCTCTTGCCCGTGCAAGCAGGTTTTTCCTGCTTGCACGGGCAAGCAGGTTTTACCTCCCGGAAACTCGGGTTTTTCGTCCTGTAAACTCAAGAAAATCGACCGTAGAACCCACATTATTTCAGACATTACATATATATTGTGTTAGGGTTAGGGACCATGAGATGGCGGCAGATTTGAGCCGTCTCTCTTCACTGAGTACAGCTTAATTAGTGATAGCCTTGGGTCGTCATCTATCTCTGATCTCTGATTGGTACCAGTGGAGATTGAACTGCCCACTCAGTCTCCAAAAGTTAGATAGGGCTAAATGGCCTCGCCTACTCCCCGTATACGGGAATAAAAAGGCGTTAGCTGATTTTTTTTTTTTTGATATTTTGGGAGGTTTATTGCATCCATATTTATTTAAATTGGACTAATTTATGAGGACAAATCAATCACATTCGCAATTCACCATCAAAAATACACGAAACACTAACAAGCGAGCCGCCATCTTGTTTTTCTATTGACGGTTACTGACCAGCAGCATTCTTAAATAGTTGCCTAGAACACGTGCTGATGCACGTGACGAATTATTCTGCATGTAAGCTGCGTACATCTAGATAACGGTTTTTTTCTATTGTACGCTCACAGTTCATAGGATCGGGTCTGGCAGATTGCCAAGAATAGTCAATACACACTGAAGAGAGAAAGAAATAAAGGTACGAATGCGTCACCAACACGCGAAATCACATACTTTATACGCAAAATACCCCAAATATTATACAAGCAAAATAGTTACCACTTTAAAAACTACAATGTTCATAAAAGAAAAGTTAATTTTTCAACATGTAATAATAAACAACACATCCCACAAAACGGATTATTTACCCCATTATCGGAATGGATTCTTCTTCTTCTTCTGACATGAGCACAAGTGTGGAAAGGGCTCGCATCTGTGGGCGTAAAGTAATTCAGTAGCAGGTATGTGTAGATTTAGCTGTATATTATCTCTTCCTCATTGAGCAGGCTTATTTTTACAAATTTTTAAATATATACAGAATGCTAGTTTGTATTATTATTATTATTATTATTTCATGACACCTCCAAGGAGCCCAAAGCCTCATGGAGGGAGGGTTACTCTTGCTCTACAACAATCCGTGTCCACCACACAACTACACAGAACTGCCCTTCATCATGTACATCGCCGTCTACTGCCCACCACCACACCACTAGTATTTTTTTGTCTGTAAATTGCGTGTGTTCTGATGGTCTATTTTTCCTATATGCGAGATGAAAAACCAGAGTTTCCGGGAGGAAAAAATCTTGCTACCACCGTATGAGTTCAGTTAACTCTTTCATCAATTGAAAAAAAAAAAAAAAACATAATAAATTATAAGAGCAGATATACACTTTTCGCAACTAGGCTTTTGGTTGCGATAAGCCTGTTGTATCTATTTTTACCAGCCTCAACCTTTGCCTACTGGTCATTTTTTTACTTTAAAATTCATATGAAAATCTCTATCGTAGAAACAATTTATGGATAGCTTATAGCTGCATCATCTCTGAACATATATATTTTCTAGTCTGACATTAAATTAAGGTAATCAGCAGTGGCGGGGGGATGTGTGTGTGTGGGGGGGGATGCTGCATATACAAATAAGAAAAAATAATTCATATTTTCCTAATCAGTAACTAATTTAATAATAAGTAAATTTACATATTAAAAAATTGCTTTATTAAAAATATTTCGCACTCACACATAATTTTTTTCGTACACAGAATAACGTGCGCAAGCATACACTATATCTGTAGCGTACGAAACCGTATCAATACGATTTCGTACATTACATTCCGTACATTACGATTACGACATTCCGACACTGCGTTAGATCGCAGTGCATTTGTTTCGTGTAATGATACTTTTTCATGTAACGATAATTGAGAAAATATAATTCTTTTCATATTTTCAGCAGTGACACGCGTCATAATTCAGCCTTGTATTTATAATAAATAATTACTGTATGTTATTTTAACAGAATAAAATAAGATTTATCATAAATATTTTACCCTCACCATGAACACCCATACACACCAATAATAAAAGTTTCGTATTTCAGAAATAACGCGCATACAATTTATCTCTAGCGACACTGCTCAACGAGCAGTGTCGGATTCACTTGTTACGTGCAGTGACAAGTGCAAATGAATATCGGCGAGTCTAGCCGGAACTGCTCGAACGTAATACTTCGGACACTGCGTTAGATCCCAGTGCATTAGTTTCGTAATCTAAAGCGTTAATCGAACAATTCCAATTATTAACTATTCAATCAATGTCGAAACATAAGCTGTACCATTGACATGATGTATTGCATTTATATAATGTTGTAAGCATGGTTATTATTTATAAACATAAACACAAACAAAATTAATTTTTTTCGTTTTTTCCTTGGGGGTACTTATGTACAAGCCGCCACTGGTAACCAGGCTTCTCAAGGAGCATCGAGTACCTCTCGGGTCAGCATTTTAAGACCATCTGGTCGTCTCTTGGGCTCAATATCACCTGCAGACTTCCAATTCTTCAGCACACATTGGCAACTCAGAAATGGTTCATTGCTGTGTAAATGTCATATACAAACACAGTGGCGCACTCAGAGGGGGGAGGGGGGGACAAGGTGTCCCCCCAAAGAAAAACCCACTAGAAAATTTTCCAAGAATCTTTCCCTAATTAATAAAATTCATTTTTTTTTATTTATGTTGTGTCATGTCTTCTATTTCTATACTACTTATGAATTAGCAATGATTGCTAATTCATAGGTCGTCGTGTGTATTCTCAAATCGTCTACTCAACTCCCCTCCCCCAAGATTAAACCCTGTAAGCGCTACTATATATATACAGACAGGTTCCCCCCCCCCCCCACACACACACAGATGTTTTTTTTTTTTTTTTTTTTTTTTTTTGCTGGACTGGTTAGCCGAGTAGTTAGCGTATCCGTATGTGATGGTGGTGGAGAGTAGATGACCTTGGTGTAGATGTGATGCGGTTCAATGTAATTACTGGATTGAGTGGAGACGGAGAGTTGTAAAGTAGGTGCTCTCTCCCTTGATGAGTCTTTGTACTCCTTGGAGGTGTTACGTACTAATAATAAATGATACGAGACTAACATTTTCCTGTGAAATACTGTTACCATTTTCCATGTACTTAGACAAGAAAGAAATAACGTCCAGCCCAGTCCTCCATCATTTGCTGCTATAACAACTTTTTGGGAGGGCTTCACTAGATTTTGGTATGTTGTTCCGGTAATTTGTCCATTCTTCCAGACGAGCATTAATGAGGTCAGTTACGAGCGATTCCACCTGACTCATAATCAACGTTCCAATCCATTCCACAATGTTTCCTGGAATTGAAATCAGGCTCTGTACAGGCAGCCAAGTTCTTCAACAATCATCTCATCAAACAATTCCGGCAATTCCCTTTCCGCAAAGCAAGTTCTGATACAAGATGCCATAAAGTTGGAAGCACAGAATTGTCTAGAATGTTATTATATTATAAGATGTTATAAGATGCAGTGTTAAGATTTCCCATTACTGGAACCTGAGAACCCCAGCCCAAACAATTAAAAACAGTCCCAGACATTGATGCTCCACCCAACTTCAGTTGGTACAATGCATTCAGATAGGTAGTATTCTCGTGCAATTCACCAATCCCCGACTCGTCATTCGGACTGCCAGATGGTAGACTGTGATTTATCACTCCAGAGAACACGTTTCTGCTGCTTCCGAGTCCAATGGTGGCAACTTTACACCACTCCATCCAATCCAACGCTTGGCGTTGCCCTTGTTGATGTCAAGCTTGTGTGTGGTGGGAAGATATGAAAACTCATGTTCTTCAGCTTCTGATGAACGGTTGTAGTGTGACTGCATGCAGAGGCATTTCGGAACTTTATAGCTAGTTTTCAACTGAGGGTAGAGGTGGTTTCACACCACGTGCTTCTGCATATATAAGCATAAGCAGATGACCTTTCACTGTGTCTTATGTCACCAGAGGTCTAGTGATGATAATAATAATGTGTATAATAGTTTAATAGTTGCACAGATATTTGAAGGTGTAGGTTTAAACTTGTAGTGCCTGTGGAAATGACATTTCATCCATAGTGCTACACCTCCTAAAGAAAGACCATTTTAGGATCGATTCTAGTTGCCAACTAAACTTTTTCTAAGAGCCTTTCTTTAGCCATATCCCATAACTGTAATGTGCATTAAGCTAAAGGGACTCTGCATATTCTGCTTGGAGAATAGTGTTAGCAAATTTATTTTGTTTTATTTATTTTATAAATAAATGTCTCAAATGTGAAAGGAGGAATAAATCAATTCGTGGTTGTTTTTCTCAAAGAGACTTCTTTTAAGTGCTAGATTTCAACTCCATAAACATTTGTAGGTTCTTATTTGTAAATATGTTAATATTGCTTCCACCAGTTAGCAATCAAAGAAGAATCCATAATGTACATTTATTTTATTGGTTTCAAGCATCAGAAATAATTTATATTTAAAATTCAAATTAGATTAGTATGTTTAAATAATTTAACTTTTCATATTACTAGGAAATGAAAGTTGAAAGACTATTCACAAGTATTATTCAGAGAACTGTGTGAAATGTCACATAAATAAAATGCAATATAACTGTAATGCACTTTATTGTACTGCATGAAAAATACAACATAAGCACTAAATAATACAAGTCAAATTCTGTTAAAGAAAGTCATACTATTATTGTTAATCATTTCTACAAATTATTATTAGCCTGATAAACAGGCAATGCATTTTATGCACTTCACAGAAGTGTATAAAATATCATATAAACACATAACATGCAATATAACTGTTTCTTATTTTACTGCTAAAAAACACAAAAGTAGCTAACAAGATAAAACTCTGTGTATTAGAATTAGGCTATTAATGCCATTGATTAACTCTGCAAGTCATTATGGGAGGCTTAGTCCTGTTCACAATGCAACATCTTTTAAACTGATTTACAATGCCCCCCCCCCCCCTCCAAGCAACACCACTGGATGTGAAGAACAATGTTCTGCTTAAAGAATTGTCCATTTGCAGAAATTATATTTATTACATGTCAGATCATTATAACTCTATTGTAATCACTAGCTTTGTAATTCAACATAAATTCCTTTCTTCTTCAGACTACTGTATGTCTACATACTCCATAAGCTGAGACTATGTCATCACCCTCATCAGTAGGGATCAATGATGATGATATACTTCAGTCTCAATCCCATGTTCCGACTGAACAAATCCAAGAAATCAAATGTTCTGGCTGTAACAAATCCACATCCTTCCCTCACATGCACACACCTGTTCACTCTGTACTATCATAATGAAATCTCCCACCCAGGATTTAATCTTGGGTAGGGGTGCGAGTTAAACGGATAAAAATATTTTTAATATAATGAGTTTGCATTAAAAATATTTTTATCCTTTCAACTAAAATTCGTTAAATTTCATTCATTTAATAAAATTCATTAGGTGATTATAAAAATGTATTTAAAGAATAAAATCCAGTTTTCTTTTCGTTTTACAAAGCTCTTGAATTATTTCAGTCGTGGTTACATTAATTAATCTGTGTGTGTGTGTGTGTGTAGCAAAGCAAGTCCGTTCAATCGTGATTGTGTCATGGTAGATTTTAAATAGGTTTTTAAAAGGCATAAGTTAGGAAATGACCTTTCACTGACATGTTGTTATTCATTTTGTCACACTTTGAAACGGCATTTTTGCATGGAGCTATTGCAAACGGTTTTTCAAATTTCTTATATACCACAACTTGAATTGGGCGTTCAAAATTGCTGGATTTGTATAAGGCAAATCACCGGCATAAAATTCACACAATTGACGAAAATCTTCCATTGCACTTGCTGTTGGAGCATCTTTTCCATTTGGTAGAAGAGAAAAAAAAATATATATATTTCAAAATGTTGCGGTGACGAGTGAAACGTTCATGAAGTTGAATCAATATTTGGTCAATAAATGGAATGAAATAGTTCTCCTGAAATACTCTTCTACAGAATCGGCTGGAACATTGGACCTTAATGTTTGTTTTGATGAAGTCCTTGGCTTTTTAATGTCAATATTAAAATTATTGGCTTTTATACATGCTTCATCGTAAATATCTTTAAATGAAGAATCTGGTGTTTCACGAAGGTATTTAATTGAGCCACAACATCATCAACACAACTTAGGGCAATTAAGAGATCAGTCAGATTTTTGCATTATTTTACACCATTAGACCAGGGGTCACCAAACTTCTTTGACCGTCGACCCCTTCAAGAGTTTCTTGACTTTTTTTATCGACCCCCTCTATTTTATTTACTATTACGTAATTATAATAGGACAAACAAAAAAGACGCTTATGTGAGTTTTTAGATTGTTTATTTTAGTTAGTGTTTCTTGTATGTATAATATAGTATATATTATTATATTGGCTTAACGTCAAAGGGATACGTTTTTGTTTTTGACGTCCTTCTTAACATTACATATTTGATAGGAGGGATAAATAATATATATATATAAAATTTAATTTAGATAACAAAATAACAATAATACAATCTTCCTATAGGTGTATATAGGATGTACAAAACTACAGGCCTGCTCAACACTTCAATATAGAGATAGAGAAGTTTAGTTCGTGAATGAATAACGATTGAATTATAATACGTATGTTGATGAATTTTAGAGCATTAACGCTCACTTGTATGTCGATGCGCAAAAATGAGACTAGGATCGAATACGAGAAGTATAAGTAAATAAGCAACCACGCACGTGTTGCAATCTCGCTCCCGTTGCGCCAGCAGGTGGGAACCACCGACATCCGTTTATTGGTAAATATGTCATTTTGGCCTACATAATGGGCCTTCGTAACTGTTTTCATGACTTTGCTCCATCTTACAGGTCCTATAAATGTCACTGTTCCCCACGATTCACTCTTAATTGCGTTGTCATTCAAGATGGAGGTAATCTAAGTTAACCGAATTAAATATTACCCATACAATGAAGTCTTATATTTTTCTATCGACCCCTGACCCCGAATTGATCCCTAACAATGTTATATAGATCCCTGGGGGTCGATATCGATCACTGTTTTAGACAATGGTAAGGCGCACGCAAATATTTTTTGCAAGCTAAATAAAGATATTATAAATCTTAAAAGATATTATTATAATATTATAAACAACAAGGACGTCCTGTCTTTTAGGGGTATTGAAGAAATTGTGTACCTTTTCAATTATGCCAATGCAATTTCTTATTTGTCACAGATATTTCCAAGTGCCAAATTCAAGCTATGTGATGCACAATGAACATATAAAGCTTGTCGATATTATTATTACATAACACCTCCAGGTAGTCCAAAGACATATCGAGAAAGGACACCTACTCCACAACTCTCCGTCTTCACCAACCAACCACAACTACAATCATCATCATCATCATCATCTATCACCGACCACTACCACTAGTATTTTCACAGACAATCACAAACATCCATGCTTACGGCGGGATTCGAACTCGCAGCCTTTTGGCTGGAGAGTCGGCCAACCAGGCCGGATATATAGATAAAAAAATTTAAATTTGTGGATAAAAATAAAAACAAAGTTTTAATTTTTATTAAACAAATAAGATGATATAATTATGTTACTATTTACTTTTAATGAGATGGATGAGATACTCGACCTTGCAGAGTTGCTGGATATCTGGCTCAATATTGGTCAACTTCAATCAAAGATCGGCACACACACACACACACACACACACACACACACACACACACACACACACACACACACACACACACACACACACACACGAATACGATATCTGTATTTTGTTTTTATTTGAAGGAGCGATGAAAATCCTTTCTCAGAAAAATAGGTTGTAGAAAAACTGCATGACGATTTTCGACTTCTTCAAATAATTCGGGAAATTCACTTCTCACTGAAGGCGAGATCCAGAATCGAGCCAAACCACGATCACGGAATTGCATTTTAAGCCCACTGTCACACTTGAAAGCTCAATTAGCTGCTCTTTTTTTCGATAACGAAAGGTCGTTTTCGTGACTGCAAGTCTGAAATGTATCGTGAAATCACAGAAATTTCTTATAAAAAGTTATTTGGAAAATATTTCCAAATTCTATTTCAGAGTTTTAAGGTGGACACAAACTCTTTCCCAGTTGTTAAAATTCTAAACTAATAAGTTTTGGAGCCCTATACAAAATAACCAATTGTATTTATTTACCTTTTGAATAGTATCCTGGGAAGCTCCAAACCTTCCCTTCCCTTTCATCACGCGTTCATATCAACAGGCTATTGTTGATATTGCTTTATATACACATTCAAAACTGTAAACAATTGTTGAATAATAACACAATAATGTAGGCATAATTACCGTAAAGGGAGAAAAGTCACAAAAATGTTCCTACAAAATAACCAATTATATTTACCTTTGAATGCTGGTCGAGTGTCCAACAAATCTTTCCTTTCGTTAAGCGTATTAATATTGTCGCATTGCAACTGGGAATTCTGTGGATTCGTTACAGATCTTTCTCTTCAGAAACTACACACAAACTGTCATTACAAACTCGTTTTGTATTATCGCTGTCATCCGAGATATTTTTCCGTTTAAAGAAGGTACCAATGTACTTATCCATATTTGAAATACCATACTTACTCACATATAACTCTCACTCCTGAATTTACTTTTCGCAAAAAGAAATTAAAGTTTCGCATATAGCTCGCAAATGAAAAAAAGGTAAAACACGTTCAGAGCGGGGGCGATAGTAACTTTCTTCCGCGGTAAACAACACTCCCTCCCCCAATAGCCACTATATTGCAGAGGCAAGAAAAATAAGTATGAATAAGGTATAAGCAGTCTGTGTAATATATTTCTCAACTGGGATAAAAACGACACTAATTAATAAATCACGTCCCCTCATACAGAAACTATGCTGTATATATAGACTCAAGCAAAACCATATGTTGCACCAGCAAACATAGTATCTAACTATAAAAACTATTGTTATTAATTAGTAGAAAGTATTTTTACCTTGGGTATAAATATGTTAAAGATACCAAGCAATTTTAAACCTGGTTTTACTCCATTTCCCAAGTAAGCAAACAGACTAAAAGTCAAGTTTGCGCCTGCAATTGATGCAAGTCTAACTGATCCCACAGGTAGTGCAGGAACAGGGCAACTCGTGGCAAAGGTGGAACAAGCCCCGATCACTAATCTTAATATTACCTTTAATACAAAACATCATACATCCCCTTCTTGGAGATGTGTTTTGGCATTAAAGGTAAATATTAAGATTAGTGATCGGATCTTGTTCCACCTTTGCCACGAGTTGCCCTGTTCCTGCACTACCTGTGGGATCAGTTAGACTTGCATCAATTGCAGGCGCAAACTTGACTTTTAGTCTGTTTGCTTACTTGGGAAATGGAGTAAAACCAGGTTTAAAATTGCTTGGTATCTTTAACATGTTATTAATTAGATTGTGTGAGTTCGCTCGGCAGCAATAAAATTCAACCGAAAGTGTTAAAATTTGTAAACGTGCTTGCTTTTCGCGCGATTTCCGAAAAATATATAAATACTGGAGTTAACTCACAACACATTTTGTCTAAGTATTACTTAGCACTTCTGAAGATATATTGAGCCTTGGTTGAAGGAGGAAAACCTTCAACAATAAAAATCAATAAACAACAAGCAATTGGTTGAAATGTGGTCATGTGGACAATACATGTTCACTTCAAATCTGACAAAACAGCAAGGGAAGGTGGAAGCAATAAAACCATATTGTTTTTCACTTCATCGCTCTTTTATTACTGTCATTCTGCCACTACAAATTAAAAGTGGCAGAATGGTCATTCCATGAACATTCTGCTGCTATTTTTTTTTTCATTTTATTTTAATAATTTTTATTTATTCAATTTTAATTTTTGTTTGGATAATTAAAATATATAGATTTATTTGGTTAATTTAAGCCTGTGGACCACCTGCCCCATCGTCGCGGACCACAAGTTGAGAAACATTGCTATAGGGTTCTCTCACCTTATGTGACCCCTAATTCATAAGTAGTATAGAAATAGAAGACATGACACAACATAAATAAAAAAATGAATTGTAATTAGGAAAATTTTCTAGTGTTGTTTTTACTTTTTCTTTTTTTTTTGGGGGGGGGAAGAGGGCCCCTTGGCCCCCTATCTGGGTGTGCCACTGCCCATAATAATTATCTGCTTCAAAGTTATTAAGATGAGTTCACTAAACATTTACCACCCATATCCTCTACATTCTTTAGCCAATAGCAACATCCCACTAAATATCCTGTCTTGCTTTTTGCTATCATACACTGTACATGTTCCAGTTATCTGAGCCATTTCCTTTAATACTCTATCCGCAGAGAGAGAAAAACGTATCTACAATTATGAGTAACATTCCACATATACATATATTAGTCAGCTAATGGATCAGCCATGCCCAGGTACCATATGATATACTGTAATTTTTAATAATATTAATTATACAATATTACACCCTCATATTAAATATGCAAATTGTTTTGCACAGCTGCTAATTATATTATTATTAGCTCAGTACTTTCATTATTTTCTTCTTCACCAACACACACACACACAAGATATTTGTTTGAATCCTTATAGTCACATAATTAATCTTTCCTGAAGAACGTTAATTATTTTATTCAATGATTTCTTTAATTATATGAGTAGGGAATTCTGTGTGTTTCTCTTTGTTATTGTGAAAATAAATTTATGTAAATTTATTTTCACAATAAAGGTATCGCCGATTCCATAAGTCTGAAGTTTTCTCTTTTTTGCCAACTTTTATAAAACTATTTTCTTGTCTGCTATTTACAATTCCACAAATATAATAACTGTAACTTATAAATAACTAAATATTTAGATAAAAGATTTTCATAAATGCTAATACTCTACAAGTAGTATTAAATTTATCAGAATTCTGGAGCAATCCTACTTCCTTCTATAGTATACGTGCATCATATGGAATCAATATTATTACTTAAAATTACATTTATTAAAATTCAAAGTAGTGTAGTATAGTGCTATATTATAATATTAGTCTGTTAAATAATTGTTTCAAGTGTTAAGATCTTCATTTCAGTTTCTGCTGCTCTGTGCAGCAGAAACTTTTTGTTCAGTTTCTGTTGTGCCTCATCTTCTACCGATTTAATTCTTCCCTTGCAGATTCAAATGCTGTATTCACCATGTCTCGTTCAATTTCCAGAACAACAGCCACACATCTGATGGGATCTGACTGTGGAGACTTCTGAAGAGTCATATCCCTGAAGAGACGTGCAATTCTGTCAAAAGCACAAAGTGGAGTATTGTCAAACATTTGAAAGTATGGCAAAAATAATGGAAGAGCTATTATAACTTTTCCAAGATAAGGAATTCCAGATGCAAAAGTTAAGAGATATGTCAAAATATCCAAAACTAACTCAAAATTATGCCTCGTGGAAGCATCTGCATGTTTCTGCTTTTCTTTACCTAATTTAATAAGAAAAGGCAAATTGCTTATGAGAATGCTTGCATACAGCTTGAAATCGCCAAAATCTTGTACTTTACGAAGCCAGTCATAAGCTTCATAAGCACCTCCCACCACAATGCAGGCTTCAAAACAGATATTAAGAAGCGATTTAAGCATACTCCAAAAGGAATCATCGAAGATTTTATTAATCAAACTGTTCACTTTATTTGAGCGCTGATAAAGAGCTTCAAATCCTTCCCACAGTTTCTTCCATTCCTTATCATCCTCTTCCAAAATAGCTCGCACTTTCTTTTGCACACTCACAGTGATTCCAAATTCTGTGAGACTAGCTCCTATGAACATTGCACTCCCATAACCTGCTCCTGCCTGCATACTTCGAACAACACTTGTACTAGCTCTGACAGCTAATGCAGAACATGAACTCAATCCCAATCCAATAGAACAGACTGTTGTTATCCCTGCTGATATCCATTTGGCAATATTTACATTAGAGTGATGACAGTCAAGGTCATCTGCCAGATTGGTCGTATCCTCAATTGCAATGTTTCTGACTTTCTTCCATTCTGGTAGTCTGTCTTCAAAAGCTTTCATCAATGATGGAGTGGATATGAGCACATTGGAAAGTTCTTGGTCAAGATACTGAAGTTGGCTGAGAACAGTTTTTTTGAATTCATCAAGGTTCACATACATCTTGAAAACCTATGAAAAGAGAAATGTAAAAATATTAAGATATATATTTAAGCAATGCAGTTTAGATAGATACAAAAGCAATGAAAAGCTGAACAGTGATACAATAACATGAATATGCAGTGAATAAACTGACAAGTTATTTGTTGCTCATTCCTTGTACTGCAACAGAAGTTATGAATTTGTTAATTTCATCACTATATACCAATGTTAGAATTCTTCAAAGAATTCAATGAACATCTAAAATTCTTTTTACTTTTGACCACAATTGTTAAGCTCTTAATAAACTTCACTAAAAACAGATGACGAAAACTTGGTTTGTTCTAAAGAGACTGGAGAAAATGTTCTCAAATGAGTACAGAATTGTCACATATGGTGTATCATGTTGATCATACTTGATTGCAGGAAACTGATGAGGCTAGGATCTTGAAAAGAATGGTGGACAGAAAGTGAAGTTCAGAGGGTATATTGCAAATGTTTGTAAAATAGCTGAAAGGATTACTTGGATGTTGAAAAATACTCTAAGTAAAGATAAGGAGTTATCATCTCTCTTTATAAAGCTATGATTCGGCTGCATCTTGACTACTGTGCACCGATTTGGTCACCTAGGTTTCTAGGGGGGGGGGGGGGACCAGGAGGTGGTAGAGAAGATTTTCAGAGATGAGTGATTAAACTGGTGACAGGTCTGTAGAATACTCCCTATGATGACAGGTTGAGGATTTGCAGGTTACAAAGTTTAGTTGATAGGCAGAAAAGAGGGGAGTTGATAAAGAAACTTTTAAGATATTGAAGGAGATTTATTAAACTGATGCAAAGGAAAATTTTCAATATATGAGAAATAGTCAACGAAGTAAGTAGGGGCCCATCTGTGGAAGTTGTGTAAGAGCGTGGTTAGTAGGGGGGGGGGTGCAGACCAGATTTTTTGCACGGAGACTGGTGAATGAGTGGAATGGATTGCTAGAATGGAGTTCCCTGATAGTAAATACGTTTAAGGAGAGGTACGATAAGTTTAGCGTGTATTATAGTTAGTTTGAGTCTTCCACAATGTATCTCTAGACTCCATGGAGATGCTATATAATAATAATGAAGTAAACTGCAAGTATCTAGATTGCTTCAGTATGCTGGAGATAGATAATGAAAGAGCTACACAGGTCACAAATGACTGCTGACATGATCAGGATGTTTGTGATATGGGAATTTTAATTTTTATCTTGTCATGTTCCAATTGCTAGGCAATTTGAGTATCACTGCACAAACTTTGGAACACTTTTTAATCACCATTCCATTCATGAAATGTTTTACTTTCGTATAATACAGGTACCACAGGTGGGCAGCAAGTTAGATAATCCCACCCAAATAACTGAAGTGGCTTTAAACCTTTTAAAGCCAGTTTAAGCGTATAATAAGGAGGTTAGATCTGGTTTTATCAATCTTCTTGCATTTTATGATAAGGTAATGAGGATGTTAGATAAGGAAGAGTCATATACAGTGATATTCTTGGACTTTGCAAAATTAAATTCCAAGTGTACAAGCTGAAGAGGGTGGGAATAGATAGCATATTGGTTCTCTAAATGATACCATGATGTGTATGTTGGAGCAATTCTCAAAAAAGGAGGGTAACCAGTGGCATGCCCAAGGTGCTATTGTTCAGTTCCCCCTGCTGTTTAGTTTATTTTATCTATTAATGATATTTCATATGGATTGAGTGGGGATTCAGATGTTTGCTGATGATGCAAAGTTGGGAAGAATTATAAAGAGCACTGTTGATGTTAATTCCCTTCAAGAAGATTTAAAGACTTTTAGCTTGTACAGAAGAGTGGGGTTGTAGTTTTAATATTCATAGGTATAAGGTGTTTCATTTTGGAGTGAAGTGATATA
This sequence comes from Typopeltis vanoorti, assembly GCF_054136105.1. Lineage (NCBI taxonomy): Eukaryota > Metazoa > Arthropoda > Arachnida > Uropygi > Thelyphonidae > Typopeltis > Typopeltis vanoorti. Next base: position 126,708,783 of record NC_143555.1, read on the forward strand.
AGGCTGTGTACTATTGATATTAATGTGCTTCAAGAAGTGGATGAGATTCAGGATATGGTAGTCATGATTGACAGTAGAATGAAGTTTAGAGGAAAACACTGCAACTGCTGCAAAGACTGCTCATTACATTTCTGCTATTATAAGGAAAACACAGACATGTACTGGTAAGGAGGTAGTTGTACCAATGTATAAAGCACTGGTCAAACTCATTCATGTTAGAGGTTTAATGGAATATTTTAACTGCACTGAGAAAGGATCAAAACTAATTTTAATACTTCCAATATTTCATCTCCATCACAGAGACATCTTCGGGGATTACAAAAACTTTTTGTAACAACACACACACAAATACAATACAAAGTCCTATCTAGGTGGTGCACCCTCTATGGGCATTTGCAGGTGGCCTGGGATGTAAAGAGGGATCTCTGATAATTAAAGTTTCCCAAATTTTGGGAAGTTTAATGCAACCATATTTGTTTAAATTAGGTTGATTCCTGAGTGCAAATGCACTCAGGAATCAACTCAGGAATTAATATTCCCCAAAGATGTCTCTGTGATGTAGACGAAATATTGGAAGTATTAAAATTAGTTTTAATCCTTTCTCAGTGCTGTTAATATTCCATTAAACCTCTAACACGAATTCTTCACAGCACTTAAGCCTCAACACATGTATACTGGTCAGACTATACTCAGATTTCGTCACCTGGTTGTCAGTGTGATGCAGAAACATTGGAGACAGTCCAGAGATGAGCAACAAAGGCAATATCTAGAATCTGGAATGTTCGCTATGGAGAGAAGTTGATAAATTACAGAGCTTGGTGGATAGGTGGAAAAGAAGTGATATTATACAGACATTTAAGTTAATAGGGAGATAATATCTGATTAATACAGCAAGTGGAACCCCCCCCCAAGTCTCCAAAAGTTAGGTCTAAAATGGCCTTGTGTATTCCCTATAGGGAATAAAAAAGACATTAGCTGATTTATTTTAATGCAGAGGGATTACAAAATGAGCAGAAGATGAGAGGGGAAGAACCAGAGGCCATTCCCTTGTAGTTGTGTAAGAGTGTGGTAAAGAGGGGTGCAAGGAGTGGATTTTTTATATGAAGAATTAAGGGTGGATGAAACCCATTATCAAATATGTTGTGATCACTCTCCCACTTACTAGGATAGAATTCAGGTGATAATGCATGTGATCTACATTCTCCCTTATCCCCCCCCCATATTAAAGCAGCAACCAATTATATATTTTATCCTGTTGGTCTCTATCTCATCCCAGACAGCCTCAAATGAACTGCCCTTTGCATCTCTGTCTCCAGATTTACTTGTACTCTTTTTGGCTTCAATTTTTCTGCTATCATTAGCAAATCCTTTCCCCCCACTTCATCCTGTTTCTTCTGTCCTCACTGAAGATACTATCCTCCTGCATTCTATTCCTATGACATCCTTGATCAACCAAGTCCCTTTAATACCTATAACTTTTCTGCAATTAGTGTATCATGTGATCATTGTCCCACTTTCTACCCTCTAGGTTGCCTGGATTCACATTCACCTGCATTCCCCTCTTCTAAACATTCTAGTTTCCATGACTCTGAATTCTGTTATACTTTATCAACACCTCTGACTCTAAATCCATTGAAATGCAAGTATATATATATAAATCCTTCCATCCAACTCACTCCACATACACACATCCAAAACCTCCACATTCCTCCTACACAATCCGTTCACTGACTCATTCACGTCCATTCACATTGCAGCTGTACCATACTGTGATTTCTGCATCTTTAGCATGTGGACTGAAGAGGCATATAACTAACAAATCGAAATGAAACACCTCCACCTCAGTAACAAAAAATTGTTGGCACTAACATGAATTAAAGTCAGAGCTTGAGTCATATTTGCCACGAGTTGTTTCTACATGTATTACTGTCTGAATACTACGGGATACATTACAAACAGCAACAGACAGCAGAGTTGGGTTCTCAAGAACTGTTTACTTTCCTCTTGATTTAAAGGTATGGATTTTTATACATATTTAAAAGCTTTTGTCAGGCTTCTATATGTTTTATTTCATGTCAATCCTATCCACAAACAACTAAAAACTTATAACTTATTTTAGTACTGCAGATGGTGTAAGGGCTGGTTAATTATGAGAACCCAACTCTAGAGAATAAACCTAGAATATTTTCATATTTTGGGAAGCTCGCCGATAAGCTAGGTCGGAATTACAAACATTTTAATATGCTGGGTATCCATCCAATCCTTCATTTCTTTCATTCCATCTTATTATTATTATTATTATTCAGGCCTCCATGGAGTCAAAAGACTCATCATGAGAGGTCCTTCCTAAGAACATAAAGTCTGTCAAGACTCATCGAGGGAAGGTTCCCCCTAAGAAACACAAAGTCTATCATACCACTCCTTAAACTCATTGACCGTTCTTGCCCTCACCACTCTATCAGGCAATGCATTCCATGGCTCAACCACCCTCCATGCAAAGAAACCACTCCTCACCCTCTTGCTCACAGTTTCCTTTCGTAACTTCCAGGGATGGCTTCTTGTTATCACTCCTTCCCGCTGTTCAACCAAGTGAAAGAACTCCCCAGTGTCAACCCTGTAACCACCTCTCAACAGTTTAAAAGTCTCAATCATATCATCTCTCCTTCTTCTATCTGCCAAACTCTGCAGTCCACATTCCCTCAGCTGATTCTCATAACTATCATTGTACAGTCCCGAGACCATCTTTGTCATCCGTCTTTGTATCTTTTCCACAGTTAATTTATCCCCTTCAAATCCTGGGGACCAAATCTGAGAACAATAATCCAAGTGTGGTCTGATCAGAGACTTATACAACGGAATGATAACCCTCTTATCTCTGCAGGTCAGTGTCCTTCTCATAATTGCAGCAATCCTCTGTGTTACCTGCACCACCTTTGCAATATGTCCCCTATCGGTACACAATAAATAACGGAAAAAACTCATGTAGAAAGATTATTTATTAGTATAATTTTCGCCTGTGTGTCACAGGCATCCTCAGTACATTAAGCTCAAAATTAAACACTAACTGACAATTCCAAAAAGCGTCACCTAAGTAGCTGGTGTAAGATAACTAAAAAGGTCAATAACTTTCCTAAAAAAAAAAAATTAATACAATAAAAAGTTAGGAAAGATTATTTGTAAAGTACTATCTCCCATAAAGGGGACAGACGTAAGCCATCAGATCTGTTTAAGTTAGGAGAATGAAGTAGAGTTTCACATGTTTCTTTATAAAGGCGTTCCATGAGAAACTGACTTTTGTGAAGAACTCTTGTCTTTCTCCAATGAACTCTGTGTCTAGTGAAGATGGCATGTTCAGAAAGTCCAGACTTTTCAGGTTTAAAGTATTCAATATAAGATTGGTGTTCTTCTAGCCGAATAGAGGCAGATCTTCCTGTTTGTCCAAAATAACTTCTTTCTTTCTATCTAATGGTTATAAGAATTGCTTAATTGAAAGAACTTTGAGTAGTTTTAATATGTCTTCCTCTTCAAACACAGAGGAAATAACACGCATTACTATCCCTTATGTACAAGGCATCAGTGAACGTATAGCAAAAGTTTTAAAACCACTGAATATTTTTGTTGCCTTTCGACCGTTTAGAAAAATCTCCACCTTTCTCACTTCTCCTAAGGACAAGCTTCCACATCTTAATCATCCAGGTGTCTACCAGATTCCATGCTCTTGTGGATTATCTTATTTCGGACAAACGGGAAGATCTGCTTGTATTCGGCTAGAAGAACACCAATCTTATATTGAATACTTTAAACCTGAAAAGCCTGGACTTTCTGAACATGCCATCTTCACTAGACACAGAGTTCATTGGAGAAAGACAAGAGTTCTTCACAAAAGTCAGTTTCTCATGGAATGCCTTTATAAAGAAACGTGAAACTCTACTTCATTCTCCTAACTTAAACAGATCCGACGGCTTACGTCTGTCCCCTTTATGGGAGATAGTACTTTACAAATCAGCTAATCTTTTCTAACTTTTTATTGTATTAATTTTTTTTTTTTTTTTTTTTTTTTTTTTTTTTTTTTTTTTTTTTTAGGAAAGTTATTGACCTTTTTAGTTATCTTACACCAGCTACTTAGGTGGAGCTTTTTGGAATTGTCAGTTAGTGTTTAATTTTGAGCTTAATGTACTGAGGATGCCTGTGACACACAGGCAAAAATTATACTAATAAATAATCTTTCTACGTGAGTTTTTTCAGTTATTTATTGTGTACCGATATGTCTACTCACGGTTTACCTCTTTTAAAAAATATGTCCCCTAAACTTCAGGTTTCTATCAATCATCAACCCCAGATCTCTTGTCTCCCCAACTTCCTCCAGTATAACTCCTCCCATAGAGTATGCAGCATCCCATCGATGTTTCCCAAACCTCAAGACCTTACATTTTGCTGCATTAAACTGATACCCCCATTCATTTGCCCGTCTATCTAGCTTATTCAAGTCCTCTTGCAGGGCTACTACATCTGCACTATTACTAATAATCCTTCCCATCTTCGCATCATCCACAAACAACTGAATATCCCCTTGCAATCAAGTTGACTCTCACAGATAACATTATCCTCATCTGCCCAGTGCTGTATATGGTCCCTCACTACTTTTTCCAAGATCTTAACAACTACTGATGACACACAGACTGGTCTATAATTAGACACTTCCAGTCTGTTACCACCCTTATGCAATGGCACTATCTTACCTTCCTTCCATTCCCTGGGCACCTTTTCCGCAGCCAGACTTTCATTGAAAAGCCAGGTTAAAGGCACTGTCAGTTCCGCAGCATGATAATGTAATCAGACCAAGATGCTTGATACATATTACAGGCTGATACATGATCTATATTTCATATGGGATAAAAAAATAAGATAAAATACTTCAGTGTATATCATTCTTATTTTATTTCTTATAATTGATTGTAAACATATCCAAAATTTGAATAAAAACCTTTAAATTACCTTCCATACCAAATTTTCTTAAATGTGATTTCCACATTTAAGAAAAAAATAATGTATTGTGCAATTTAAGAAAAATAATATAATAAATAATGAAAAGAAAAAAGACAAAAGTAAAAATGTTAACACTGTGCGAATCACAATCCAATAACCAATTGTTGGATAAGCTGGTGGTGAGAACTAGGATTCAGAAATGGGTTGGAAAAAATGGAATTACTTTTGATGGACAGCATGGATTTTCTGAGGAGAGGTTATGTTTTAGTAATCTACTTATTACAATAAGGTGACAGCTTCCTTGAAAAGAGGAGAGGGATACACAGTAGTATACTCAGATTTCGCAAAGGCTTTTGATAGATTACCACATGATAAGTTGATAGTCAAACTAGAGCAGATGGGACTGGATATTGGGTTAGTGAACTGGATCGCAGACTGAATATTATTATTATTATTATTATTTATTATCTAATAGGTATCAGCAAGTTGTGTATGGTGGAGCAATATCCAGGAAGAGGAAAGTCACTAGTGGTGTGCCTCAGGGGGTCTGTTTTAGGGCCATTGTTATTTCACCTGTGTGTTAGTGATATATTGGTGAACATTTGGATGGGGATATTCAGTTGTTTGCAGATGATGCAAAGTTGGGACAAACTATGAAGAGTAAAGAAGATGCTGTGGCCTTACAAGAAGACTTGAATAAATTGAGTGAATGGTCATGGAAATGGGGATGCGAGTTCAATGTTGCAAAATGTAAGGTTAAAAATTTGGGAAACAAAGATTTCTGATCTCTGGAATATTGAATATGAGAAAAGGTTGAGAAGAAAGATGCAATTTACAAAGTCTAGTAGATAGCAGGAAGAGGGGTGATATGATAGAGACCAACAAGTTAGTAAGGGGTTGTTATAGGATCAATGTTGGAGAGGTTTAACAGCAAACGTTGGGAGAACCAGAGGACATCCCTGGAAGCAGGGGGAAGAGTGAGAAGCAGGTTTTTGCATGCAGAGTTGTGAATGATTAGAATGCTTGCCTGATAGTGTGGTGTCTGCAGAGAATTTGAGTGTGTTTAAGGCACAGTATGATGAACTGTGTGTATGACAAAAGGACCTCCTAGATAAGTGTTGACCCCATGGGATATTGGGATGATAATAATAATAATAAATAATATATGTTATGGAGCAAAGAAATATATGTTTACACATGATGATATCTACATCCACAGCTGTCAGCGGAATTGGTCAATTAAAGCATTAATGATGGTAGATTATATGCTCGAAATGGGCACCTAGTCTTTCAAGACAGGTTTCATAGTGCATGCAAAGGTTCTCTATCATCTTGGAGAACAAGGGTTGGGACATCTGCTGTAATTTTATCCCTTAGTCCATCAAAGTTTGAAGGTATGCCATGGTGGAATACCCATTCTTTCAACATATAGTATAGTTAACATAGAACAGGTTGAAGATTTGTGGGTTGCAGAAATTGGTTGATAGGCGGAAAAGGGGTGAAATGATTGAGAGAAATTGCTGAAGGGTTTCTATAAGATTAATTCAGAGGATATTTTTGAGAACAGGACTGGTGGTAAGAGGACTAGGGGCCATCCATGGAAACTGGGCAAGGGTGTTAGAGCTAGGTTTTTTATTCTTATTCCACTCATTTACCACTTGGAGAGTGGTAAATGAGTGGAATAAGCTGCCAGAGTCTGTTGTGGGTGCCATGACTGTGAATAAGTTCAAACCAAAGTATGATAGATACTGTGTGAATGTTTGTTCTTGATATGATGTTTAGGGCCTCCCTCGATGAGTCTAAGGACTCCTTGGAGTTGTCCGTAATAATAATAATATCCCAAACGAAGGCATCAAGTGATGTAAGATCAGGAGAATGTGAAATTATGGGAATTCTGTGGACCTCAAAATGAGCCCCCCAAGGAAGGGTTCTGATAATCAGATTCTAGTACCATGTGATGTGTGACAGGTTGCTCCATCCTGTTGGAATACCTGTGCACGAAATGGAATATTTTTTGCATGACACATTCTATGCAAAACCTGGGTGAATGGAACCAACACATTATTGATGAAGCATTTGCTATTCAAGGTCATGGTTACATCACCCTCTTCAAGTAGGGCCCAATTATTGCCAGCCTGGATAGCATATCAGCTCTCCAACCAAAATCCCGCTGTGGGCATGGATATTTGTGATTGTCCGTAAAATACTAGTAGTGGTGGTGGTGGGCAGTAGATGGTGTTGGTGTAGATGATATGGTTCACTGTAGTTGGTGGATTGAGTGGTGGAGGTGGAGAGTTGTAGAGGTGCTCTGAATTTAATGAGTCTTTGGATTCCTTGGAAGTATCACGTAATAATAATAATCTTTAGTTCTTGTGATAACTAATCCTTAACCCATCCACAATGCTAATGTAAGTCTGAAAACCTTTCATGGATGGGCTACACATAAATATATATATAAAGTGCATGGATTAAATAAATGAATAAATAAATATATATATATATATATATATAATGATCTAAGGGTAGTAGTGAAGAGGGATAGAATGCAAAAAGGTGAGGATGAGACAGGTATGAATAGCAATAAGAGTCGGGATCAGGGAAATGGGAGTGGTGAGAGTGAAGAGAGAGAGAGAGAGCGGGGGGTATATCAACTAGAATGGAGAATGTTGGTGCTTGTAGAATGGCCTCAAAAACACAATTGTTTTGTTTGTATACAAATGTAAGGAACATTCAAAATAAGAGAACTGAGTTTGTTGCATTGATTGAGTCGGTATGGCCAAAGATAATTGGTATAAGTGAAATTTGGTTGTCAGAGGAGAATGTGATGTCAGAAATAGAAATGGAAGGATATACAATTTTCCAGAAGGATAGGAAGGTGAAAATAGGAGGGAGGAGTGCTGTTAAATTATTATTATTCAGGCCTCCATGGAGGCAAAAGACTCATTGTGGGAGGTCCTTCCTAGGAAACACAAAATCTATCGTACTACTCCTCAACTGTTCTTGCTATCACCCAAACTATCAGGCAATGCATTCCATGGTTCAACCACCCTCCATGCAGCTTCCAGGGATGGCCCCTTGTCATCGCTCCTTCCCACCAAGTGAAAGAACTCCTCAGTGTCAACACTGTAATTACCTCTCAACAGTTTAAAAGTCTCAATCATATCACCTCTCCTTCTATCTACCAAACTCTGCAGTCCACATTCCCTCTGCCGATCCTCATAACTAACATTGTAGAGTCCTGAAACCATCTTTGTTGGTTTCAAACTGTCTCTGTGTTCAAATCCTTCCCCTTCAAATCTTGGGGACCAAATTTGAGAACAATAGTCCAAGTGTGGTCTGATCAGGGTCTTATACAATGGAACGATAGCTCTTTTATCTTTGCAGGTCAGCGTCCTTCTCAGTATTGCAGCAATCCTCTGAGTTACTGTCACCACCTTTGCAATAAGTTCCCTGAATTTCAGGTTTCTATCAATCATCGCCCCACAGATCTTTTGTTTCCCCTACTTCCTCCAGTACACTTCTCCAATTGAGTATGCAGCTTCGGTGTATTCCAAACTTCAAGACTTTACATTTTGCTGCATTATTCCGATACACCCATTCATATTCCCATCTGTCTAGTTTATTTGTCTAGCCTCTTGCAGGACTGCCGCATCTGCACTATTACTAATAACTCTTCCCAGCTTCACATCATCTGCAAACAACTGAATATCCCTGTGCAGTCCATTGACAATGTCATTGATACCAAGGTTAAACAATACAGGTCCCAGTACTTAGCCCTGTGGGACCCCACTTGTAACCTTCTGCCTCCTTGATACCCATACGATACACAACTCTCTGATAGCTATCAGACAGCCAATCCTGAATCAAGTTCACTAACCCGACATCTAAACCCATGTGCTGCAACTTAAATATCAGCTTATGTTAAATGCCTTTGCAAAATCAAAAAAAAAAATGGCAGTATATCCCTTTCCCTCATCAACTGCTCTCGCCATTTTATTATAAAAGGCAATCATATTACTCAAGCAAGAGCATCCCTTAACCAATACATGTTGACTCTCACAGATAACATTACCCTCATCTGCCCAATGCTACGAGGTCCCTCACTAATTTCTCCAAGATCTTAACAACTACTGTTGAAACACAAACTGGCCTATAGTTAGACAGATCAAGTCTGCTAACGCCATCCACAAAGTGGGGAAATTGATAATATATGCACAGATTTTGAATCTGTGTGGTGTGACACAGAAAGTAACAGGCTAGTATGTAGGGAATACTGATTGTGAAATGTTTAGGCACATTGGTTCGGCATGAAAAAAGATGATCTGGATGGGAGACTTTAATTACAGGAATATAGAATGAAAGGAGGAGATAGTACATGGAAACAAAGAGAGTGAGTTTGTTGAATTTCTGAGGGATAAATATCTTAAACAGCATGTGACTGAAGCAACCAGAGACTTTAGTGCTTTGGATTTGGTGATAATTTTACAAGATGTAGTTGTTATTGAGTTACTGACACTGTCACCAGTTGATGGGAGTGATCATAAGGTACTTGTTTGGGAAGTAGTGAAACAAGAAGAGGTTACTGCCAAAAATGGATATATGTGGAAGTATAAGGTGGGTGATTATGGGAGGCTGTAGTCAATAAGCATCAATATGTTGGATATATGAGCTGTGCAGAAATGATGATATCAGTGCATGGAAATTCATAAGGCAGTATCTGATAAAAGCAATGTATAACTGCATATGGGGGTGTTGGAGAGGGATAGCACCTTTTTTGGATGGTTGCATCTTAGGATGATACAGGAGGATTCGTTCTCACTGAACATACAGCTCTCACTTATGGCTCCTTGAAGCTACCAACAAGGTAGTAGCCATATCCTGTCAACCCACAAGCAAAACTAAGTGAGAATAGCCAGATACGGCAAATCAACTTCCATGGTTGTGGGCAGCAGTGTACACCATTACTGATCTTGAGGATGAAGATGAATGACATTCGCAAGGTTCAAGATTGGATACCTAGTGGCATGGATAGAACTTCCATAATGGCCATAGTACTGCGATACAGTACTATGGCAGTACTGTATCGCAGTACTATGGCCATATCCATAGTACTGTATGACACAACTCCTCTCTCTCCAACTAATCTATATACCAAATTACCTGTATATAATTCTTACTCTGCAGTCGTGGCAATATATACTTCAAGACACATAGGTTCAATTTTATTAGTAGTGCATTGGACTTAGAGATCAGGCAAGTTATTTTGACAATAAAATAGTTTATTCATCACTAAGTAAAGATACACAATTGACAGATATTAAATTCACTTCATTTTTGTAAGTAAGCTCTAACCAACAACTCTCTAAAGTTATCCAATCATATCCCACAACCATATGAACATTTCTATTTAGGACCACGTGTCTAGAATTTTACCCCCCCCCCTTAATAAAATAAAAAAGGAATTTCTACATTAATAAATTCAAGCAGTTTCCCAATAAGTTGAGCTATGCTTTTTCTTAAATAGAATTAATTAATTCAGAAAATTAGCTCAAGGCCTAAAGTTCCTGCAACATTAACTTGAAATCAATTTCATCAATTCAAACCACCGTCACAATCTAAGTTAGGTTTTGACTAAATAATGGAAAGCTCTTACTTTTCACGAAGTCTGGTCCTCTCAGGTTGATTCGAGCGATTATCTCTTCTTAGTCCCATTAGACCTCGTCACTGCACTAGGACATCCCTTTCGAAAATTGCGAGACTTCTTTCTTGTTATCAGTAGGAACAAATTAGTTCATACAGCTTGGACATTTGGCATCTGGTTCCTCCTAATACGACTTGCTTTAGCTGCATCGTTCTCCTGACCTTTGTCTCTTGAATGAAGGTCTCCAATTGAGATAACGAATCATCACCCACGATTCTAGTGAAGTTCAGTTGCCATTACCGAACATTGTACTTTCCGCAGAACTCCTCGGCTTACGGTGACTTTGATATCGTCATGAGTCCAAACTCTCCCGTCAGAACTCCATGTGACCTCGTAACTTCACGCTGACCCACAAACGGGAACTGCACACCGGATTGACTCGAACTCCAAGAAAAAGGCCCCATCTCGACATAGCACACTGCTATTTATTTGGTTCCGATGACCTTCGTCTTTTCTTACGTAGTAATCCCCTGGGACCCTTGATGTTCTGCATCCATCACCCTAATCGATCGGTGCACTCAGATGTAATGTCAACCCCGTGTAATGTCAACCTTCACGTTTGGAGTGGCCTCAGGTCATGACTTAATCTGTGTGGAATTTTAGTTGACTAGAGGTATAATTAGACACAATTTACCTCATATATAATTTCCTTTGTTCTTATACAAGCTTTTTGATTTCACAATATTCAATAACTTCAAAAAATTATTATTTCCAAGTTAATTAACATCAAGTTTTTCTATTAATACACAAGTATTTTTAGTGGGACTTAGCATACTTGTAAAATCTGAATTAAAGATATTTTATTACAAAATTCCTTTTGTTTAAGATTTTACACTGGCGAACCAATCAAATGAAATGGGTTCTTGAACCTTTCAAGGTTCAAGAACCAATGCAAAGAGCAGTGGACTGAGAGGGCGACCTTGCTTAACTTCTTTTCGAATTTTTACCAGGTCTGACAGGAACCCATTAACTAGGAAGTGGGTGGTTTAATTGGCATGGCCCCTTTGATAACAGATGGCAATTTTTTACCTACACCAATTTGCTGGAGGATGCCGGACATTATCAAATGCTTGACTGCTTGAATGCCGACTGCTTTTTCGTGTTAACTAAGCGGATTAGATCACGTAGCAGAAATAGATTAAATTCTACTGCTTGACTTGGTACTCCATACACCTGTGTGCTTTTAATTATGTATCTCATTCCCACTTTAAGCCTATTATCGATAATGCAGAAAAATATCTTGCAGTTAATATTAGATAGAGAAATAGGTCTCCAGCTGCTGATTAAGGTGTGATCTCTATTAGGTTTAGGAACGAGAACAGTATGGCTTGCTACAAAATCACTTGGTCCTGATGAGAGAAAATAATTAAATAGTGTAACTAGAATTGGAAGAATAAAATTTCAGGCCTTGCAATAAAGTTCTATCCTTAGGCCATCAGGTCCTGGTGATTTTCTTGTTTGGTATTCTTTGGATATGACCAGGAAAGCCATTAATGTTCCAAGAGTTATAATTTCCAACAATAATACCATTGTCTTCAAACAGATTTTTGTAGGGTTTTTGAAAGGAATCAAGGATGTCGTGAGTTGTGGACATGTCTTCTCCATCAACGCAGATTTGAGTGATAGTCCTTTCTTTGCAAAATTTTGTGAACTGTCTATTGAAGAATGCAGCTGAAGGGCTATCTGCTAAGTGCTGCTGTATTCTTATCTTAAAATTTCTTTCTTCTACTTGTTTCTGCCTTTCCAGTTCTATCTCTATGTTAATGTTTCTAATGATGTTGCTACATTCTATACCATTGTGTTGGTTTGTTACAAACCAGTTTCTCTCTTTATACAAGTCTTTCAACTTTTTCCTTTTGAAGAAAACTTGTTCCTTTCCCCATTCCATCATATTCTACTTTACTGCTTCTTTGAATTTTAACCACATATCCCAATTCCAGGTAACATTAATGGAAAATTTGGTGGAAGTCTCCATGTTCCAGAAGAGATCTCTACTTTTTCCCATATGGTTGGACTTAAGTAGAACTGGATTATGATCTGACATGTTGATGTCAAGATGTTTTATCTGAATTATCCTATTTATAAGTGAAGAAGAGATAAAAATTCGATCAATATGAGTACCAATACCTTGATTCACTTGATGTGTATGCCTGGAGATTAGGATTGCGAATTCTCCATATGTCTACTAGCTGAACATTGTCGAGGCATGTTTTTAACTATGCATATCCCACTTTTCCACTCCTGGAATGCCCTCTTATGGTTTTCAATACAATTCCAATCTCTAGCTGCTATTTGGGCACCATATAAATATAGCTCCAATTCCTGGAAGAATTTTCGTCTAACTGTTCCATTGGATGGAGCATAAATATTTATAAACCTTATTACATATCTACAGTATTTCCAATCTATAGTCAAGATTGTCCCTTCTGCATCCTTTTGGATATTACAAAATGATCCAAGGATGGGGGGGGGGAGCAAGAATAAGAACTCCTACTCCAGCCTTGTTAAATCTTCCAAAGCTCCAATAAGAGAAAACTGGATATTTATCTGTTAAACTTTTTATATCTATATATCTGCAAAAATATCTTTCTTTAACAAACAAAAACCTTATATTATGCCGTAGCATAAGTTTCCATATAGTTTCTTGTTTAATTTGCCTGTGGAATCCTCGTAAATTTAATGAGGCAATGCAGAAAGGAGATGTTATGATTACTGAAGCGTCACTGGTAAGGCTTTAACTTCTAAATTTTGGATGAACCCGATGAGGTCTTCAATCTGTGAAGGAGCAATTGTGTAACCTGCTTCTTGTAAACTGTTTTCCAATTTTTTACAGTTGCTTTCCATTATTTCAATTTCATGCCTACCATTCTTGTTATTTTCTTTTCATGTAGGTGATAACTGTACTGAGAAAACTTTGAATCAGTAAACTTTATTATATTTTCTTTAATTGTATCTCTTGCTTTCTCTTTATTAGCATGAGTTGTTTCTTCATAATCCATGAACTCTTCTGAGACTGAAGAGTTTTCATTTG